>NC_031770.1:52594011-52833307 GCF_001522545.3 Parus major | reverse complement strand
TGGAGCAGGTGGATACCTGAAGGTGGCTGTGACCATTTGGGAGACACACAGTGGAGAAGGCTCCTGGCAGGACCTGTGGACCCATGGAGAGAGGAGGCCATGCTGGATCAGGTTTGCTGGCTGGATTTGTGACGCTGGGGGGGACCCGCCTTGGAGCAGTTTGTTCCAGAAGACCTGCACCCTGTGTGAGGGACCCATGCTGGAGCAGTCTGTGAAGAACTGCAGTCTGTGGGACAGAGTAATGCTGGAGAAGTTCAAGGAGGACTGTCTTCCATGGGAGGGTCTCCATAATGGAGCAGGGAAAGAGTGTGAGGAGTGCTCCCCATGAGGAGAAAGGAGCAGCAGAGACAATGAGTGATGAACTGATCACAGTGCCCATTTCCCATCCCCCTGCACCACTGGGGAGGAGAAAATTTGGAGTACAGTTAAGCCTGGGAAAAAGGGAGAGGTGAAGGAAGGTGTTTTGCTCATTGTCCTACTCTGTTTTGATTAGTGACACATAAAACTAACTTCCCCAAGTCTGTTTTGCCCATAGCTGCTAAATGATCTGTCCCTGCCCTTATCTCGACCCATAAGCCTTTTATTTTATTTTTCTTCTATGCCCAGCTGAGGAGGGGGGTGACAGAGCAACTTTGGTGGGCACCTGGCATCCAGCCAGGGGGAGTCAAATGACCACAGGAATGCAATGTAACTTTTTCCTTTTTTGTGTAATGTATTTTAGCAGCTGCAATCAAAGGCAGACTTGGCTAGCTCTTCACTGAGCTTCAGTGGTTGCACAGACTTTGTTCAGGAGTATCAGCATTTTTTCTTACTACTGGTAACATGCAGACCATAAGTATTAAATTAACTGAGAGTATTGGTGAAAATATATTCCACAGGGATATTAAGAGTATATTTGTAGAGCAGAAGGGGAAACTTTTTGCCAAGACATGAAAGATGTCTCTGAACATTTCAATTAAACTGTAAACATCGCTACTTAGAAATCCAAATAAATCACATTGTATGCCTGCCAAAGTAGATCGTGCTTTTCACAAGAAAGTAGATGAAATATGTGAAACTGACTCACAAAGTTAATGTTTCCCACCAGTAATAACATTCACTTCTATGTACTTATGTCTGTTAACATGACTCACTAAGTTCTTTTGCTTTCTTTTGTGAGATGGATGGCAGCAGAATGAATTGTACAGTGTCTCTGAGCTGTACCTCAGCCAAGATTTTGCTGCCAAAGAAGATCTAGCAGTGACAAATACATCTTAAGCAAAGTGTTAAAAGAGCTGGCTTTACAGTGTTTTTCTCAGATACTGTGATGTCAGGAAGAGATGCATACATAAAGGGATATTTTAACACCATCACCACATAGGTTGTTTGGTTTAATACAGCTGCTGTATTTGGGGAGGCATTCTGAATTCATTTGATTGTGTATATAGTCTCACTCTTGTGTCACACTGTGTGTAGTTGAAAGGAAGAAATTTCAAAGGCAAAAAGGACAACTAAGTACCTGTCTTCTGTTCTTTATTCACACTTCCTAAATATGTAATTGTATTTAGAAGAATGAGAAAGGGGAGTATCTTTGAGACTAAAATGGTAGTTTGGAAAGTCTTGGTTCTTTTCATAATTCTGCTGTAGATATCCTCAGGAATTTTCAGCTAGGTGGTTAGAATGTGCTGCTCTGCTGTGTTCTGTTGCTATTTTTGAAGACAGATGAGAGGCAAAATTGTTTTTTAGTGGACTATAAAATGAAGTGGAGTATGTGTGGAGTGGAGATGGAAAAGTCTGAGGTAACATAATGCAATGGCATGACTGTGATGGAATGGAGAGAGCAAGAAAATCCATTTTGGAAAGAAAAAGCAGTCTTGAGTGAAATAGTTACAGTTAAGAAGGGCAAAATAAGAATTAGATATTGATTCCTTTTCACTGTAGCTCAAAATAGGCAATACTGAAATCATCCCCTAAGCTGCAGGGGAAACAATTGCCTTGAGTCATGTAGACATGTTAAATACAGAAACTTCAGTTTATTATTGTACAGTGTGACATACCAGAACTGCATTTCCTGTTCAACTTGGATAAAGGCAGTTGGTTTCACAAGAGCATTTGAAAAAATGGATGGAAATTATTATTGTCTTGTTTCTGTGCTAAATTTTCTTCATCCTCTCCCTCTCTTGTGCAACCTAATGAAAGGGCATTCAGCACATATCACCATGAGCAAAACATTTCTTGTATTTCTTCAAAAGTGATTTTTTACAAATTGTTGTAGTGATTGATAGCTGTAATGAAGCAAAATAGTGATCTTGGTGACAATGCATGAACATTTGTACCCATTTATTTGAGATCAAAGTTTGATCCATAAGCACTTGAAGTAATGTTTTTCTTTTGTACTATATGTGGGTCTTGCTTTTTCATAGATGTGTTGCTGCAGAAAGCATGACCAGTAAAGAACACTTCACTTCTTGCTCTAAAATGATTTCAGAGATTTCTTTAAAACATTCCAGATTGCATCCCAAGGACAGGAAGTACATTTCTATTTTCATTTAAATTTAATTGCAGTACTTACATTCCTAAATCACTTTCATCTATGTGTACAGTTTAGAAAGATTAATATGATGATTGCACATTAAATATTTGTGTAATTTGTGCATATTTGTGTAAGTTAAAGGAAAAAAAAATATTTTCCAAGGTGGGATTATGGTGAATAGTCTACAGCTGATGTGGTTGGTGGTTGGTACCAAGTAGAATTGACCTAAAGAGACAACTGCAACCTGAAGGATTTTCATGTCATAATTTAAAACCATAGGCCCGTCTAGATGTTGCTGGTAAAGAAGGGAAGACAGGGAAAGCCTTCTCTGTGTGTAGCTGTATGGCTTAATGATGAGTAACTTCTTACACCTTAATGGAGACATGACTAAAAGATGAATAGTGAAGCAATGTTTTGGCAGCAATAATTCTACTGTGTGAGGTTCTAAAAGGGTGAAAAGTTGACAGGACCATTACCTCTGCTCAGAACACCATGGCTACATCTGTGCTGTGAATAAAAACAGGCAGGACACTTGAGGCACAGGCACAGAGCACTGTTAATGGATATTGTGATTAGCTTGTTCCCTGTGCCAGGAGGGCATGCACATCAAGCAAGATTCTTCCTCCTGCAGACAGTGCAGTCATAGTCCAGTGCTGGTTCTCAGGAACACTGTCCAAATATCACCTGGAATGAAAGTGCTGTCAGAGGATGAGGCTTGTGACTTTTTTCCAAGGTACAGAGTCAGACAGATTTGTGTTAAGAAGCTGGGGCTGTGGTGTTTTAGGGTTTCTGCATTGGCTGTTTTGCAGCATATCCTGAATGATTTAAGCAAATTTTTAAGCAAATAGGAGAGGTTTGAACTCAGAGAGCATCCTGGGAGGACCAAGTGGCAAAGCAGGCTAGCTTTATTATACCTTAAATCTCTCTTTTCATCCTTTTTCTCCAATTTTCTGGGCTGTAAGTGTGAGCTCCTTTGCCAGCCTGTCTCAGTTAAAAGGTATGAAAAGTGCATGGTGGCTGCTATATAATTTGGAGTACTGTAGAGAGACTTATTCTGTGTATATAGAACTGTAGAATGGCTCAAGTCAGAGGGGACCTTTACAGACCATCTACTTCTACCACCCCTGTTATGGGCAGGGACACATACCTCTAGACCAGGTTGCTCAGAGCCCCTTCCAACCTGGCCTGGAATACTTCCCTGGAAAACCTGTTCCACTGTTTCACTACTCTCATTGTAAAATATGTCTTCCTTGTATTCAATCTAAATTTGCTGTCAGTGGAAAACTGTTGCCCCATGTCTTATCATTAAAAGCCCTTGTGAAAAGTCTCTCCCCATCTTTAGTTATAGGCCCCCTTTAAATATTGAAAGGCTGTAATAAGGTTTTCTCCAGGCTGAACAACCCTGACTTTTTCATGCAGAGTTACTGCCCAGTGGCAGAAGAGTATCACAGCTTTAGAAAACCAATCTTGTTATACTTTAGGGACAATGCAATACCTTCTTAGGTGTGATTACTTTTTTGGAGTTTATTAGCTAGTGTTTTAAGGGAGTAGAGATACTGGACTTTTGAATGTGTAGATGAGTATCTCGTGTGGGGGTGAGTGGTTGAGTGGAGGAGGTAGTAAAAACAGTTCATAGTCTCTGGTAAGCAAGAGAAAGTTTCTAGGTAAGGCAAATATTCCTACTCAACACCTTCTTAAACTAGAGGATTATTCTGTATAGATCCAGTGATTTTCCACTGGTTACAAGCTCCTCGAAGGACAGAACCAGAGGTAACAAGCCCTGAATTACTAAGTTTTTGTTCTCTTTGGCTATTTTAATGTTGACTTTCTCATTTGATCTCTTCTGAACTGTCGAGGAAGGCTTAAGGTCACCGAAGACAATGAAAGTACTTGTAGTCTTTGTCTCAGCATCACACCCAGGCAGCTCTCCAAGTCCTTCACTGCTGTTTTCTGTGACTAACAAAGCTGACTGATATTAAGGCATACTAATAAGTGTTCCTATATATTGCTTCCAGAGTCTCGTGAGTGAAGTTTACTTTGAGCTGGTCAGTTTTGTATGGTTTCAGCTCAGACACAGAAGCTATCCTGAGAGACAACTAACTCCTGCTAACCCTTTCTGGAGGCTGCAAGGCAGTATTTGGTCAGTTATGAACTCTCATGGTGATAACTGATGTGTCTCTTTATAATATATCTCTTTATAATTACGCAAAGTCATGTGCAAGAGAGGAATAAACTCAGTATTTCTAGCCCTTGGCTGTGATATCACAAGCACAGAAGACATGCTTCTTGAAAGCACTCAAGAAGCAGAACATGGCACAACGTTGTTACAGAAAGAAATGTGATGAACAGAGCTTTTTAGTAAATACCACCTACACTGGCCTTTGTACAAAACTGGAGTCAGCAGAACAGAATGAATAAGATCTAATCTCCCACCTTGTCCTGCCATTCCAGTCCCACGTGCTTATGCAAATATTCTGGCCCTGCTGAAAACCACCCCTAACTCTAGTTTCTGTAGTCAGCCTGTTATCTGAAAACAAGGACTCCCCTACTGGTGTTTCAGAAAAAGAATAGTTGTTGTGTGAGAGCTGGTGTGCATTTTCAGACAGTGGGTCACCCTGGAGGGTTGAAAAGTGATGCTGAGAAGTGTTCCCTTTTGCTGTCTTGAAGCCGTACTGTCCCAGATTGTCACTGTGCCCTTAGCTAATTAGCTTGCTCTTGGCAGGTCAGCTGTTGGTTCTGCTGTGCTAAATTAAAAAATCTTGGCTCATTTCTACCTTTTCTTACTAACTGGAGTGACTAGGATGACATTGCCTCCATTACAGGCCAATTTAAGCGAATCAAGCAGTTTGTAGTAAAACCAGCATTTCCAGAAAAATTATTCTACTGCTTCTTAATTATCATTTCAGAGAGAATGAACAGAGGTTGAAATGGTTCTTTGTATGAGGGATCTGATTACAGTGAGGTTCTAAAACTCCAAACTTATCTTTTAGTTTTGGGGCCCTGAAGTTCAGCTGCTTCATGATTTCACAGTTGAGGCAGCTGTAATTGTTTTAGTGATAACTGAGGTTGTCGTTGAATCATGTACACGTGTTAGTGATATAAAAAACAAAATCTCAAGAACTGGTAATTCTGAAATTTTACGAATGTTTGAACATGCCCAGCTTCAGCTGAATCCAGTGAAGGATCTGAATGCTGTAAGTTCTCTAGGGTGGTGAAATTGATTTTTTGAGTAGTGTCCCAGTAGTAAGCACATTGCTCTTCATAAAGTCAGTGGGGAAAACACACTCTAGTGCAGCAAAGGATGTCGATGGATAAGTGTTGTGGAATATTGTGCAATTCCAGCCACTTAATCTGCAGTTAAGAGGAATTCAGAAATGTAAAGAATGTGGCCTGCATGTCTGTTGTGCCTGTTTGCTCTCTTGTGAAGCAAAGACGCTGGCCTCTGCTGGAGCCCTGTCAGCGTTGCATGTGACAGAACTGATGAGAAGCTGTGTCCACCTGGAAATAACCCTCTTGTAACTGTCTGTCACTTTCTAGGTAACACTCGGCTGCACTTTCTGGTCCTGGTGACAGGCTGTACGTCGGTGGGAAAAATCCTGGACGCTGAAGTTTATAAAATTACTGCAACAGATTTCTGTCCTCTCCAGGAAGAAACCAAGGAAGACGAGCGTGTTACTGCCTTGAAGAAAATACTGAACTCTGGGATGTTCTATTTCTCCTGGCCTAATGCAGGCTCAAACTTTGACCTGACTGTGAGGGCTCAGAAGCAGGGTGATAACAACTATGAATCTGGTAACTCGTTCTTCTGGTTAGTACTGCATGTTATACCCTGGTCTTCTGTTGTCCCCACCTGTATCTCATTGGTTAGACATTCTCAGAGGGAAGTGAACATGTGCATTTCAAGTGCATCTCCTTTCCTTTCATTGACCTTTTACAGGGCAGGTGGCTTTAATGAATTCATGGTAACTTGTGTTTAATTAAAATTAATCTGATAGTGAAGTGCAGTTACAAAATAACATTTATGCTTCGAAGGGGAAAATACAAGATATATATTGCTCATACTATGGAAACATGTCCCTATATGTCACGGATAGTTTCCCCTGTAGTCCTTTTTAATGATTTTTTTTAAAGTTATCTAACAGAAACCTGTGCTTAAACTGTTCCTAAATCCCATCATTTGCACTGAAGTATCTGTTATTTTTTAAAAGCATGTGTTTAAAGTCTGTAGTTTATTGTTTCAGTAATGTCCCCTAGTTTCTATGTTTTTGTGTTGAAAACATCAAGAAAACATCAATATTAATATGTTCACAGCTCAGTGAAAACTTAAGTTGCATGAAAAAAAAATGCCTGCAATACACGGTTCTGTGATTTTTACTTTCTTGTGCTTATAAAGCAAAGAAAAAATATCTTGTATTGTGGAGGGGAAAGGAGAAAACGTAGTGCTTTGTTGATGTAATTCAGCTTGTTTGCTTTGCAAGTTTTGGCATAATGCTTGCATTTCTATACCCTTTCACCCCCGTGCTCCCTTCTTTTTGAACAGAAAGATAGTCACACAGCAGGCATAGCTGTTCTGGAAATAAATGAGGTTTTGATGTAGGTGGAAAATAACTGGCAGGGTTAAATGTGGATGTGCTGCTAGAATGTGCAGTGAGGTTTGTGGCCCAAAGTAGGTGAATATTAAATAAGAAAATGTTCATAATGGGTGGTAAATTAACATGAGAGAGCAGTTCAGTTAGGCTAAATAATCTTTTCACCTATGATGTAGGATCTAGTGGTTTGAGTTTAAAGCTGAAGAAAGATACATAATAAATATTTGCTTTCAACTGTGCTAATGATGCATCCCTCTCCAAAAGCTCACCAAGCATTGTCAAGTCAGACACATGGCAGAAATGAGTTGTACTCCAGTGATGAGACTGCTAAGATGGCAATATGCCATAATAAAGAAAAAAAATTAACTCTTTTTCCTGCTACTGCCTTTTGAAACCTTTCCTCTTGGAAGATAAGTATATTTGAACCTTCCTTCTTTGCTGCTTCTGGTCCATCTAGAAGTAAATTCTGAAGAGTTTCCATTCTCCAATAGATTGTAGAACAGTGAAAAATGGTGACAACGTCACATTAAGGGCAAAAAGATGTTCCAAAGAAAATTTATCTTGAGGTAATTAGGTGATATGGGAAATTTCAGACCAAACAATAGATGCTTGAGGAAAGTAAACAATGAGATAAATAGCTATACAATGAAAAGTGTAAGATGACCTTAGTTATAGACAAGACAAACTGCCTGTTCAATGAACTACAAGAACAAAAAAAAAAACTTGTACTGGAATTTGCCTGAGTGACGACTTTGCAAGTAGAACTGGGAGAAAGAGGTGCAAAAGAGATAGAAAAAATTGTTTTAGAGCTGCTTTTTCCATTACATATTTAGATTAAAAATGTGATAATACCTTGCACCATTTTCAGGTAAATGCTGTACTCTAGAAGAACAATTTTTCAGGGGGTTTCACACTTTGTTACAGCTCCTCTATTGAGTTATGCACAGTCATAAAAGATATTTTTCTGGGCCTCCTGTATGACTAAAGGCACATTTTGAAACATTAAATAAAGAAAAATATCATAATAGAGGAGACTATTATCATTGTTAATGAGACATGACAAGTTTGTTGAGTTCTTGATCTTGAAGGTTAGAACAGGTGTTCCTGTTCATTTTAAGTAGTACTTTTTGCAATATCTCCAGTGGCTTACAGATCCAGTTTCTGCTTGAAATTTTTTTTTTCTGAAAATCCTGGTGGATTTTGAACCAGTTCTTCATCCTGTGCTGAATGCTAAGGTCCAGGCAGTACTCTTCCAAAAAAAGTAATTAGTTTGACAACACTGTAATTTATGAAAAAGATTACTAAATATAAATTTCTGGAGCTGAAAGAGGTGACATTTGCATCTGAATTTATAAGACAGGTACAAGATATAAAGACAGCACCTTGGTGGTAGCTGTTTGGTTAAAATTTGCCACGTTCAGTTCACTGTATAGTTCTCAAGGGTTTCTTCCTGATATTTCCTAGGTTTGCTTAGAGATGAGGCAGAGCAGAAAAGGGGTCATAAAACATTAATTGATTAGTGATAGCTGTCAGGTGGCACGCATGCCTGTCTGTTTGTTTTATTCAGTAATGTGCCTGCATGTTGTTGAACCTTTCAGGAACCAGCTATTGCATGTGCCCTTCAAACACTACCAGGTGAACTGCTCTGACTGGCTGCTGAAGGTGGTCTGTGGAGTCGTGGACATTCGCACTGTTTATGCTTCCCACAAGAAGGCAAAAGCCTGCCTCATCTCTCGCATCAGCTGCGAGCGAGCTGGTGTCCGCTTCCACGTCCGAGGGGTCAATGATGATGGACATGTGTCTAACTTTGTTGAGACAGAGCAGGTAAGAGGATGTATCCAATGGCTTTGCATAATTTAGTCCATTCGTGTTTAATTGGGGCAGGGTTTTCACTGAGAATTAAAGGAGCTCAGCAAGTGGGTTTTTTTCAAGAATATTTAAAATACTATTGCACGACAGATCTGTTTGTTCTTGTCCATTAAGCATTTCTTTGCAATCTGGTCTTTTTTTCTGTTTGACTTTTTCATTTAGACGGTTTTCACTAACACTTTTTATTTTTTCCTGAGTGTGAAAGTCTGGCCATTTGATACTATAGTGAAATGCAGATATGGGGTTTTAAACCATTCAGGAAGGTGTCCAGCAAAGGTGCTGGGACCTCTTCTTTGACTAGTAAAGTTCACTGTCAAATCATCTTTCTCTAGTAAAGAAAATGTTGAAAAAAATAATATCTTCTCAGAGTCAGGCAAATACTAGTTTAACTAATTTTGGAGGAGACTGCTTTTATATTCCCCACTGGTTTGTGCTGGATTCTCTCCAGTGTGAGGTGGTATGAGAGTTTTTATACTTGTGTGGTAAAAGCCTCATTTCCGGCTGATGCTGAGACAAATTATGTGTGTGAAATGCATTCAGCAGGCTCCCTTGATTGGCACAGCCAAACAAAACAACAGAGTCACTTGGTTTTATTGCACATGGTTTTAGCTTGCTGCCTTGAAAGTCAGTAAAAAGCACTGGACCATGGAGAATCTGAAGTCTTCTGTGCCAGCTGAAGAAAGTGCTTTCTTAGTCAGGTACTATCACCTTTTCCTTTTTGAACTGAAGTAGTAATTACTAGCAGTCAGAACCATCATACAGAAATGGATCACTGTATAAACAGAATAGACAAATGGCTGGTAGTTTTCAACAAAGAACAGGGATTTACTCCTAGAAGTTGATTGTTTTCAGCATCTTCTGGGCATACCTGCAGAGTTGCATATGTGGCATAGGTTGTGTATGTATGTGTCTATATGTGTAGGTGCATGTACAATGAAAGTAGATTGTTTATGTGATGCTCGTAAGAGGAGCATGAAACAATCAGGCCAGTGTAGAGATACTTGAGCTGTCATTGAAAGCCTGTGCCTCATGGCTGAGGAAGGCACCCACTCTCAAAGGTGCCCACACTTTTGTGGGCTGACTGCTCTGGTATTTCCTCAAGGCAATGTGTGAATGTAGCAGCTCTTACCCAGTGAGCTCCTTCCTGTTATCCCACTACATGAGCCAAGCATGCCTTCAGGCACCTGTTTGTCCAAAATCCAGTCATGTTTGGGTACTTTCCATGTTTCTTCTAAGTTGTTGTCTTCTGTCTTCGTAATACAGCTTTAACCTTTTCACCTAGTTCTGCCTAAAGGCATATGAAGAGCTACTTTAGATTTGACAGTGCTTTGATCCTCCAGAGGATGCCTGGAGGAGTTGCAGTCTGGTATTCCTCAGCCTGCTGGTGAGGTTTGATTCCCAAGAGATGCTCAAAACATGCACAATGTCATATGTGTGACTTTCTGCCCAGTGGTCAGAGTTCTCTCTGGGGATGTGGGTGACTTCTTGCTCATGTCCCTCCTTTTTCTGGTTTGCCTGCATTTTCAGTTAGGCTGACATCTTTCCACTTAGTGTACAGGCTCCCACAAATTCTGCTTGTTGAATGTGAAGCTGCATCTTCCCCTGCAGTGTTTGGGTCTCTAGTATCAGCCTCCAAATTTTCTGCTAGTAATTCTCTTGCGTGTCCCTGCTCCAAAGCAATTGCAAATCAAGTCTTGCAACATCTGCACATTTCTAGAAAGTCTGTCAGTGCATTGGGAGATACAGCTATGTTTGCTTCCTGAAAAGTGGAATTTTCCCATGGAAGCTGGGAACAGAAGGGAGATATGCCATTTTAAGTGATACCTGGTACGTTCTGCTATTTTAGTTGAGTATCTTCTTATGAATATTAGTGGAAAGCACTAATCCTGTTACTCAGGATTTGAAGGATGTTCTCTTGCTGAAAAGCAGGGGAAGAAATGTTAGAACGGGTTGTCAGCTTTTTTTCAGTGAGTCTCACATTTGTGGCACTGCACTTAGCAGTTGACTTTTTATGGGTAATTCTGCTATCCTGCTCACTAGGTGGATTAGAAGTAACTAATTTTATTTTGTTATATTCCTGGAGTACATCATGATACAAATGTTTAGCATGAAAAATAAGGTGGTCTTTGTGTTCCAGCAGAAAACCTGAGGATTGGCTCCTGGTGAATGGCAAAACAGTACTTGATTGCTGATGCTTCCCTTAGCTGGGTCTGGGTCAGGCTCTTTGTGGGAATTGCTGTGCTTTGTTCCCATTCAGCCAGATGCTGGAGTGGGAGAGCTGAAGCCTTTTGAGGTTTTTTCAACTGGGTAAGCGAAAGTGCAAGAGTGAAATCGTTTTAGGGTGAAAGGCTTGAGTGGGTCCAAAATTACAGAGTTTGCAGTTTTAAAGGGTTGAGTGTTTTTGTTTGGTTTCTAAAACCAAAGAAAAGATGGAAAAGAAGGTTGCTGTTACTAATAGTGCTAAACACTAGTTTCATCAAGCTGTATGTCCTAAGAAAGCAAAGTTGGGCTAACCACTAGGATGCCTGAGATCCAGTTCAAGCTGGCATCCCCTTGCCATTAGGAAGGAAGAGTCCAAGAATAAACTCTCTCCTACTTTCATAGTAAACGCCTGACTAATCTCCTGTGAGGTAATATCTTGGCTGAATAAGATTTTGTTTCCATTTACTGCAGCCTGTACAGTATAATGGCATGTTGGCTATGTGCTTTCACGGATAAATAGCACCCTAGGATTCTGGAAAACCCAGGACTTTTCCCCTCTTTGTAGGAATTGCTTCTAACATTTTTCTGTTTTTAGAAGAGGGAGAAACAATTAATCTTATCTGCAGGCAGCTCTTTTATGCATAAATGGTATGCTTTTGTCTCCCACTGAGTTAGCCTTGTGGCATTTCAGCTCTGCAATGAGTCATTTTTTTGTGGGCTCACTTAACTGCTGTGACTCAGTGTTTGAGAAGAAGGGGGGAAAAGTAAAATAGCTTCACTTTTTCTTTAAAAAAGATAAATAACAACTTCTAGTATACCTTTAAGTTTTTTGATAGTTTGGCTTGTGTCTTTATGAAGAAAGAAGAAAGAAAATATTGTAGGAAAGACTTAAGGAAGAACAAAATTAAGAGGAAAGAGGTCAATCCCTTCAGTGTGTGCTTTCAGATTTGCTGACAAATATTTTGTAATGGGATGGTAGCGCTTTCTACTTGGGGCGCTTGCAATATTGCAGTTAATTCTCAAGTAGCTTTTAAGTCAGTCTCTGTTTCTCAGTTGTAGCTTAAATGTTTTCCTTCACCTTTTATTCCTCCCCTAGAAATCCTTTGAAGTTGAGACTGTGTTGCATTACTGTAATTCTTTTCTTCCGATAGCTTTGAGGAACTAGAAATGCTTTCTCCATTTAGTTTGTGTGCCTGTTACACTGTTTACATTTCATCTCTTCTCCCAGTTATCCTCCGAAGAGTTATACTAAAATCTTATTATGTGGATTATAAGGAACAATTCTAATTAACCAAAGACAAATAAATGGTTTTAGTTTTTCCCCCTTCATGGAATTGTTCAGTAAAGAAAATTAAAACTTTGAGAAAGCATTAAAAGGAAATACCAAGAATTTGAATTAACTTTGCCTTTCTTCCAGTTTCAGAAAAAAATGTCAGGCATGGATTAAGGAGAATTATTCCTATTTCACAATACCTCCTAGACTGTGTTGGATAGCTCTCCAGGAGAGGGATGGATGAAATCATGTGGTTGATTTATTTTCTGGATCAAGTTTTAGTATGCTCCAGGCAAGGCAAAAAGGATTATTTTGGCAAATATATCACTTGGGTTCCATGGCCTGAGCTAAAGGGACTCATGGAGAGGTATTAGGTTTAGAGGTTTAGGCCATCTGCTGTCCATGCTCTTTGTGTGGCAGAGCTGGGAATCCTCAAATATGCCATCTGAGTATCCATTTCATCAGGGGCGGTGTCTCTGCATACCCCTTGAGTCTGTAATGGATTTTGCTCTTTGAAGTTGTGACTGGATGATTATTTGTTTCTAATAAGGCTGAGTGATGGAGATTAGTGAAGAAATTATTCCAAGCAATAAGTGGACACAGCATGCTGGGATTAGAACACCGGTGGGTTGACACAGATGTTTGCTTCTTGCCCAGAAGCCTTTTAGCAGTGCCAGTGCATGAAGGTTGTTTACCAGGAGAGATCTTTGTATTGGATGGGCAAGGTCTGGCCCTATGCAACAGAACAGAAAGATTGAAAAATGTCCTATTGAGTTGTCAGTACTGTCACCCTAGATCCTGAGCTGGAGAAAGAGACCACAAAGAGATTCTAAGACCACAGAACCTGGAAGAAAAGCATGGCAAATTCTAACACCAGTGGTCACAGGCCAAGTGATCTGTTGTTAAGACAAATAGGTACTCCACATGGGTCAGCTATCCAGTCGCTGCAATGGTGTCTGATGGAAAACTGGTCTGAAAGTTCATGCAGCTGACTGGATTGGATTGTAGTATGGGCCAGAACCCTTGAGATTAATGAAGTAGTCCTCAATGGTCTGAGGATTTGATAGGAATGAACATTCTCTCTGAAGTATATAGGTGCCAACTTGCTGTCATTTTGGATCTAAGTCAAGAGGTAAGGCTCCACTAAGACAGAGATTTAGCAGTATGCATGAATCCTAATGACTAAGTGTTGTCCAAAAAGTAACTGATTGTTGTTGAACTTCTAGAGAAAAAACAGTATGATCTTCTTGTCTGTGAGAAAAGGAAAACAGAGGACAGGAAAATTCTGCATATAAGTCATTTTACTTTTAAGTTTGTTTTCTTAAAGAACTCTTGATCTTTTGTTTAGTACCTTAGAATAAGGGAAATGGCTCTTCTAAGAGGACAGGGTGATAAAGTCAAAACTAGAGCAACAAAAAAGTGGGATAGATATGTGCTTGTAGAAAATATGACATTGTGCACAAAAACTGATTAAGACTGTGAAGAATATGAGAAAAGAAATTGTACTTGTCCATGCATAAGCAACAAAGCTGGAATCCTTTATGTATGAGTGTAATTTCAGTCTAAATATATTATCAGTGGTTATTTAAGATTTTAGCAAATAGGGTTTCTTACAGTGCACGTGGCTGCTAAGATTATGTCCATTCCTGATCTGGAAAGTTGTCTTAGTCTTTAAACCTGCTTGCTTAACAAGTCTGCTGGTAGGAAGTCTACTGCCACTAATACTGTAGGATCAAGAGACATGTACACTAAAAGGCAGTGCACAGGATCAAGGGTCATGTTCTTTGGAGTGGTGAATGAAGGATAGTGGGTATTACTGAAATTAAGGGAAGATTTGCGCAGTTATAATGCTTAATGAAATGGTTAGAGTCTGTTTAGGAGGGAATGACTGGCAGAAAAGTCATTAAAATGAGTCTCACACTCATTAAAAAAAATTAGGTCTTTTTCCAATCACTGACAGCTTGGAAAAAAATAATTTTGGATTCATCTGGGTCATGGGAATAAGGTGAAAGATTGTGGAAGACCAGAGAATTGCTTCAGAGAATAGAATGATGAGCACTGTAAGCAAACAGAAAAAAAAAAAAAGGTACTTTCTTGTGAGTGACTGTGTTGGAGAGACTCTGCTCCCAGTTCAAGAACCTCATATAATTTCTTAAAGCTCTATGGCAGCATACTTAAAAAATGTCAGTTTCTTTAAAATGCTCTGCCATCATAGGAGAGTCCTGTATTAGACTTCAGCTTGACAAAGGTTCCCCCAGCCCATCACATCAAGGTTTAGGCATCCTGTTTAGGTTACAGGAATGATCAAATAGTTTAAATATTTTGGTTGTTGTTCAGTTGTCCAAATGGACAGATTAATAGAGCAGAAAACAGAGGAAGTAATGGGTCAAAACCAGTGAGCAAAAAAAGAAAATATGAGTGGCACTGGTAACAAACATCTGTTAACTCACTAAGAAGTGGAAACAGAGCATCTGTTAATGCAGAAATAAATTTTTGGTCAGTACTTTTCTTCTGTATTTGGCAGGAAGATAGTAGGTTATATATTCATGCTCTGTAACTGAGGAAATACTTTCCTTTTAAACTGTAACTCAGAAGGATGTTAAACTGCAGATACTGAATTAGAGTTACTATCTGTAAATCAGTGGGCCTAGAGATTTGCAGGTGGATGTCTAAAAGAGCTGGTCAAAGAAACACTTGAGCTGTCAGTTTTGGAGTTAGGTGTGGGAACAGGGACTTCTCAGAATACTGTAACGAAAATTGATCCTCTGTAGCAAGCTGTTTGAGTGACCACCTTGTACTTCATGTAAAGCTTTGTCTAAGTTTGTCATCATTAGATGTTTCATTTCTACTCATTAATTGCTAGGGTGATGATTGTTGTCAAAATTTTAAGTAGGCCAGTCCTGAATCATTTTTTGCACAGATTCAAGTCCTAATCTTCATTTAGTATTAGTCAGGATAATGCCAGGGCTGTAGTAGTGCTGTTAATTTGCTTTACCGTGGAATGAGCTTTTTTGGGTCCATGGCTGTGAGTGAAAAGATGATTCAGTGTGTAGAAGTCTCTGACTCGTCTTGGCACGACCAATCTCAGGGAGAATGTGATGAAGAGGAAGAAGGTGGGGCTGCTTATTCCTCTCATAGTCCAGCTGCAGGAGGAATGAGCTTTCCTGAGCACAAATGTACAAAGAAAAGGCACACCAGTGTGTTGCCATGGTAATTAGCTCCTGCACTCAGGTGCCAATAATGTTCAGAGAACTTTACTGGGAGAACGTGTTTTAGAGCCACATCACTCAAACTCTGACACAGGCCTTGCAAGAAAGCTTCTCTGAGCAACTCTACCCTTGCAGGAGGTTGTGCTAGGATGGAATGTAACAGAGGAAAAGGTTCTTAATGCTTTGGTGAGAGATTAAAAAAGATTGAAATACAGTTTTGCACTACCTCTTCTGGGCTGGCTATCCTTTGAGCACTGACATTGTGTCCATGGTGAAGAAACTTAAATCTTTCATCTTAGTGAAATGGAAACAGTTTTAAGTGCTCTGCAAAAATATGGTAAATATTAGATAAATGTTTTGTCACAATTTTGTCTAAATACTTAGTTTTTTTCACACATGTAGCTCTAAAAACTGTACTTTGATAATGCATATGAAGATGAGAAGTTAAGGTCAGGCACTTTCCCTGAGCTAGCCATTGGCCACATCCAGTGGCAAATCCAAAAAGACAAAACCCTTTAAAGCTGTAGAGAAATGCATTTTCATGTCCTATTCTATTTTCAGAGCTGCTAGCCAGCTGGCAGCAGCTGTGCCAAATGATGTGATGTGGTGAGTGCAGCTACCTGGATAACCTGGATACCATTCCTCCCCAGGGCTGCAGAACAGTCATTGTCATGCATGAGATAACAGAGATGTGTATCATGTGTATCATGTATCCCCCGTGGAGAGCAGCCAGGATTCCACTGCTAAGTATAGGCCACAGGAGTGAGCTGGGCTTTGCACAGTTGCTCTGTGGTCATATTGAATCTGAAGATAGTACCTTTTATGCCAAGTTAACATAATGTAACACTTTGACTGGGGACTGTGGATGGGGGAAGGCAAAAGGGGAAATCATGTGCTTCCTATAGTTTTGACCCAAAATCAGCTTGTTAACAACGATCATTAGAACACATAAAGGGAGAGTTTGAGGTCTGGTTGGGAAAGGAAGTGGAGAATTTGGAACCTCCTGCTGTAAGTCCCCTGGAAAAGAAGTAGATCACATTGCTGTTCTCTGTACCTCAGGATGGGCGTGGCAAAGCTGCTGGTTTCACAGAGTTTTATTTGGATTCTCTGACAAGGCACAGCATGCAGTGAAATAAGAAATGGTAAATACAGCAGGAGATAAGCTTATCCCCCACCTGACATTACCCATCATCAGTCACAAGGAGCAATGACATTTTGCACAGTTAAGTTTTGTGAGCAGGACAGCAGGAGAGTATATCCCCGGTCTTTCCGAGTGTCTCCACCAGTAGATCAAATCCATCTTGATTGTGGGTGAAAGATGTGGTGGTGTTTTTTCTCTTGTTTTGGGTGAGAAGTGAATTGAATCTGCTGCGATGACATGAAAGCAAATACGTTGTGCTTTGTTCCACTGCCTGTGAGACTATGGAAAAGAGGCTGAGCGGTAAGTGGATACAGGGAGATACATGGTTTACTTTTTTTACCCTTTGAGTTCAGTGTCTTTATCTGTCACCTGATGAAGGGGCCACAGGCTGATGGATCTAACTGCGGAACTCCTTTCATAAATTTTGTTTTTGCAGACAATTTACTTGGATGATGATGTCTCTTCCTTTGTGCAGATCAGAGGTTCTGTTCCACTGTTTTGGGAGCAAACAGGGCTTCAGGTAAACAAATAATCAGAAAGCCTACCTTGCTTCTCTCTCTTGTTACTTATAATTTAGAATTAACATTAAATATTTTTTTTCTACAAATGCACTTCAAAGATCATTCTGTGAAAGTGCTGAGCTCTTTCATTTTAGGTTTACCTTGTAGGAAATATTGTGTGTTTAGATAAACAGAACTATACCAGACAAATGGCTATAGGTGACAGAAGTTTTAACATTTTTGTGTGTTTGAATGCCTGTACAGGGAACCGTGTGTAAGGGACTGTGTCCTAATGCTATAAACTGAAGCTTACAGCTATATTTTTATAACATTTTCAGTTTTATTTGGAATAATCTCTTCCTCTGACATGCCTGATTGGCTTGATGATATTGACCTCCACAATACAATTGGAGTATCTGGGGATACCAGTGCTCTATAGAAGCATGCTACCTTAAAACGAAGTAAAATGTCTGGATGACGTGGTTTTGAGATTTCAGTGAAAAGGGTGATAATGATCTAATCAGATCTTTTGTGAGGCAGAAATGTAGGATTTCATCATGAGATTATTGCATCAAATTTAGTGGGTAACATATGGTATGTGACTTGCCGTTTATATACAGTCGTAAGCCCAAATAAGAATCTTCCTAGCACACTTTGCATTCTCTTAACACAGGGATAAGCAGCTGAAATGAGTATGCACATATATTCATGTGTGTTAGTAGAGAAAGTACATCACAACTGTTTTTTTTTAAGATACTTTAAAGGTTATATGTTACTTTTTTGATCATTAAACTAGAACCTATGTACTGTTCAGAGGCACTGGATTTAGCACAAAAGGAAATGACTAAAGGTCTCTGTTGTCTGTTAACACCATCCAATGCAATACTTGCTTCTTTTTATAAACCAAGTTTGTCCATATGATTGAGCATGTCCTGCCCATGGTGTAGCTGTATCCAGCACTGTTGTTCTGTATATTACAGAGCCATCGAGCATTCCCTCAGGTATTTTTGGCTAGTGGGTAATATCTCTAGTTACACAGAATTTTTGATTTTTTAGTAGGCCTGGTTTTTTGCCTTATCTGGATTAGATTATGTACTCTTACTCCTTAGATGTGAATGTACTGGCACTGGTGTTAGAAAGAATTGCAGAAACCAGCCTCATGAAAGACAAATAAAGATGATGAAGTACAGGGAACAATGCATGATCCTATACATATTGAGGAGTGTAGATCTGGAGAGGAAGGAGCTCTCTGTAATAAAGAGGTAACAGTAGCCACCGTTCAAAAGGAGCTTGAGGCTACTGTTGTTGATATCCATATCAAAAGACCTGTTAGTTTGATGGTACAGTATTTCACCCTTCATATTTTTTGAATGACTGTTCTGATACTTTTGAAAGAAGTCAGAATACACAACCCATGGAACTGGCATTAATGCAGCCCTCTCTACGAAGGCAAGGGCAGTAAGAATGCTAGGCTCACAGAATACTCATGTGAGGCAGTGTTTGCAGTTTGCAAGAGGAAACTGGCAAAGAGATGTGATTTGTTTGGCCATAAAAAGATGTGTAGGTATCCCTTTGCTTAATGGTAATTGTGTTTTCACTTGTAATTGTAAATGTTGTCTAATAAAAGCTGGGGCTTTTGTACTAAGGATATTATGTGTGGGGGTGGTTGGAGTCTGTTAGAGATGTCTGCTGCTGCTAAAAAAATGTTTTTCTCTGAAGGAAAAAGGGAGACATCTAGTGACTTAGGACTCTAGCTGTTTAAGAAGTTTTTTCTCTTTCTTGGTCTTCTAATATTTTATTTTAGGTTGGTTCCCGCCATTTAAGGCTTAACAGAGGTCTGGAAGCCAATGCACCTGCCTTTGACAGGTAAGCTTCATTCCACTTTGGCATCAACACAGCAGCCTGGCATGTATCCAAGGTTCCATAACTTTGTCTTCCTAGAAAATTTTGATACATGAAACATCTCTCAGATGATGTGGCAAACCCTCCACGTGTGGCAGATTATTGAATTGGTTTACTTAATTTAGTCACTTTTTATTGGGTGCTTTTTTCCTTCTTGTTTCAGTGGTAATTGAATTAATTTGGTCTTCCAGCTCGTTTCTGTAAAAGTTTAGAAATACTGAGTGATATGCAAAAGAAGGGTTTATGCCACCAGATGAGTTTACAATTACAGTACACAGAATATATCTGTGCTTTACCACTCTAACAGAAGTAGTTAAAGAGTAAACACTGCTTTCACTCCATTCTGGATGTGGTCTTCTCTTCATTGTTTTGCTCCTACACAGAAATAGCAGTGCCTTATTCTGTGACCAGTGTCATATGATGCTATTATGCTGATGTTCTCTATTTTATGCAAAGGCTTGTAAACATTTTTAAACCATTAAGATTCTGTTTGTCAGCTGGAAACTGTAGAAAAAGACGTGCATTAGCTTGATTTCTTTGAATGTCTGACTAGGAAATGCTATTCTCTAAGGGTGTATTTCTACTGATATCTGTGAGAACAGTGCCTGAAAAGCACATGAAGAATTTGGTCTGTGGGAAATTTTCACCTTGTAAGTGCAGGTCAAGTGATTAATTTCTGTTGTGGTTTAGTTTTGGCAGATCAGGTTGTATGTTGATTTTCAGTAAGGCCTCTTTATTACCGCAACTGTTGCATACAGGATATTATTGACCGTTAATGGTTTTACAACACTGAAGACCCCAAGCAGGGATTAGAATCTAAAGGAACTATGCACCATAGCAGTTTCTGCTCCAGAGATTCTTGGCCTACATTCTCTAGGCTTTTAAGGCTCTTAAATCCTACCAAATTCAAGTGCCTTTGAGACTTTTGGTCTCATGGCTATCTGGTGCTGTGATAACTTGCCCTGCCAGTGTCCCTGAAGCTCCATCCTTAGAGTTTTGCATTCCACAACAGAGATATTTCATGTAAGAAGAGAAAAATAACTTAATTCAGCATCTTCTTGTACTGCCCATGAAATTGAGAGTACCTCAGGAAAGAACAACTTTGTAAGACCTTTTAGCCCTGACCCTAATACAACTGATGAATAGCTTTCTCCTAAGAAAAGTGAATATAAGGATAAGCTTGCACTATTCCTTCTTTCCCTTATACCTGTAAGTTAGATGAACTTAGGGATCTCTCTGCTTACCAATCTGCAGAAGACAGTTCTTTGAAAATGGGTAAGGAGTAAGTGACTGCTTATATGGAAAAGTACACTGGAATTTAACAACCTGCTACAGCTTTTCTGAGATGTTAGTATAGCCTGTTCTATTTAACCATGTGAGAAATTGATGTTAATCTTGTTAAATATTTTTTCATCCTCTGTCTCTGTCCTTGAGAAATTCACAAGGAAGCTTTGCTTACAAAGTTTGCTCATTCAAACAGGTGACTTGAGCTTCAGAAGTTTTGTTGTAAGGAAGCAACACTGGCAGAGAGTGTTGATGCTGGGATCAGAGGGTGCAACTACATGGGATGAGTTGGCATACAGAGAACTGGTTGCAGAATACAGAATGCACCAGAAAATATATTTAGCTGTGTTTCCTGAAAGCAATGCTGATGACTTCTTTCTTTTCTCCCCTTCCATGGTTTTCTGTGTAATTTATTTCTGGTTGTAGGATTTAAAGAGTAATGCCAGATGATGTGTGCTTGCTGTTTTTCTCACACTTCACCATTACACGCTATTTTGCAGCATGTAATAACTTTTCATTTTTGTGAGTGTTTATTTTTCTTGTCTATTTCTATCCAGCTTCCTCTTAAGTACTACTACAGCGTTGTCTGTACATGATGGAAATCAACTTTAAGATCTAATTCTTTCTTGATGAGCCAGCACAGCTTCTGCAGACCATGCATGCCAACTTGAAAAAGATGTATTGAGGGGAGAATGGGTGTTTTGGCATCTGGTTAAAGCTCTTAACTTGACAGTCCCTAAATGTCAGCCTTTGAGATTTTCGTGACACAGACCAAAAAATCCAGCCCACTTGTCCTATTTTGTGCTTTTCCTGCAGAATCTGGGCCAGACAACTTAGCTAAAAGGACCTTTGTTCTGCTCCAGTGCAGCAGTTCTCATGATTACTCATCTTCCTGCTTGATTTGAGTTGAGAGTGAATGTCTCCATGTTGCAGTAGCTCAGAGATACTTGGACCCTGTCACCTGTGACTTGTGTTTGGACCTCTCTGGCCTTGGCACTGGAGTTGTAGGCCCCATTGCTGCTGCTGACTCTTAGTAGTCTCAGCTCTGCAAAGTGCCAGGCAATTCCTGTTGAAGTGTAGTACACTTTCCTCCCTTCTTGTCTTTCCTGTGTAGTTCCCAGGCTAACAGCCAAGAGGTAGGAGCATAAAGGGCAATGTCAAAGCTAACAGTGACATAAAAGATTTGGGGCCTATTTCCTAAGACACTTCTTTCTTTAAGTTCAATACAAAATACTGTGTCTATTAATTGCATACTTTCACCATTTTTACTTTAATAATTGATTGCAAGGAAACTAAGATATCTGTAGATGGTATGGCTAAGACTTTTCTGCTGGATGAAACAACCAGTGATCTCTACTTTGTATTTTGAAAATGGCAGTAGGCAACATAACTTAGTTTTGTTTAGTACCCATTATGGTTACTTTTGCTGTAGGCATATGATGCTTCTGAAAGAGCAGTATGGAAAACAAGTGATCGTTAACCTATTGGGAAGCAGAGGAGGAGAGGAGGTGCTCAACAGAGCTTTTAAGGTAAAAAGCAATAATTTTCATTTTAACTGTTGATTTCCCTTGAGCCTCCATGTTCTTCTGTTTTCCTGCTGGCCCAGGAGGTGATGAATAGTATTTCTAAAGAAATTACAGTAACTCTTTACCACATGTTACATACTGAGAGTGGTGCTTCTTGGTTTCATCACTTAGTTTCCAGCACTTCCTTTCTGCTTCCTTCTTCATACATTCATGTACATTCTCTTTAACCAAACTTGAAAAGAAATTGCCAGAATACTCCTAAGGATAGTTCACATTTGCAAAAGTGAATCATAGCAAGTTTTGACATAGTATGTAGCCACCTATGCAGTCAGGGGCCCCCTGAGCTGCCTGGGGGCCGGGCCCTGAGCTTGGATCACTGAGCATGGTGACTGGGCATCACTAAGCTGTCTTGCTCTGATAATAATGGGAAATAGCTGTCTAGCACTGATTGTCCTTGGAATTGGCTGCCTGACCACCAGATGACAGTTTGGTATATGGAGAGAGGTTTTCCTGGCCCCTAAGTGTCCCCAGGCACAACTAATACCTGAAAGCAAGGATTTCAGGAAACTGTAGAACTAGCACTGTAGTGCTGTTTTCTAGTATGGTATTCTTTTTAAAACTAGTGTGAACTTAAAGCCACAGATTGGCTCTGAGTGGGATTTGCAGCAGTGCAATAGCTGCCTGAATCTGGCTGGGGGTTGATGGAAGTCTGCCTCCTTAAGTACCTGTTGCTTTAGCAAACTGACATCGATACTTCAGAGGTTATGTTCCTAAAACTAATGATCCGATGACTTAAGTACACACCTGTAGAAAGTGCCATATATATATATGTTATATAGTGCATGTATATCATTGGTAAAGAATGATACCAGCAGTTCTGAGCTGCAGTGCTTACTTACAATGTGAAATTAAGCACAATAAAAATTGTGCTTAAATAATAGTGCCTGATTTCTTTCCCTCTCTGTTGCAATAGTGAATTTTCAGGGAATGTCAAGTTTTTTGTCAGTTTTTCTGTGTGACCATTTCCTCCTCCTGCAAAAGAGCTGGGAAGGACTATCTACTTCCCCAGCAGAAAATGACAAAGTGAAGGTCTCCCCTTATACAGAATGTGGCCAAAGAAAGAATTTAAGAAATTGATTCAAGAAAAAAACTAAGAATTTAATTTCATTTAAGGTCAGAAACTAAGAATTTAGTTTAATTAAGAAATAAATTCAACAAAGAAGTTAATGACTGAAACTTGCAAGGCAGTGAGGAAGGCACAGGAGTGAAGTCTGGTTCTGTTTTCTGTTTTCAGCTTCTCACTGAATTTCTGCATGACATAGCTAAGCCCCTGAGGTCTTTTGGTTTCCCTCTCTTTAAAAAAGCTTTTCTAGTTTGTTTTGCACACCCCACTGAAATGAAAAGGTAAAAGATAACCAATTCTGAAATGCTGAAATAACTTACATGGATAAAAATATGACATTTGTTGATAATTTGATACTGATATTTTCTCAAACTTTCACATTCTTGAAAATCATGTTCTAGCCAATATCGTGCAACCAGACATTAAGACAGAAACTAGGCATCTCTAGAATGAAGACCTTGCATTTTAAAAATTAATTTAAATAAATTTTGTTTTGTTGAAATTGTTATATTTTTTGCCTATTTTAAAAATAAATAAAATCTGAAAATATCCTGTGAGTTCAAAGAATTTAGACTGTCATCACTGAAACCCAAAGTTTTGTATTCATTCAGAATGACTCCTTGGTTTTATCTTTACCTTTGTGTTTTAAGAAATAAACATTAGGAAAGAATGTAGAGTTAATTTTACTTTGATGATTTTAAAGGGCTTGAATTAAAAATAAAGTCATTTATAGGAGTGTGATTAGGGTTGCAAGCTTGTCTCTTATCATTAGTTTCTCCATCTTTTATTTTTTTTCTTTTATTTTTTTTCTCTTCTCTCCACTCTTGCTTCAACCTTAGTAATTCTTATCAGTGTTGGTTCAAATTATCCTTGTAATTACTGCTCCTGGGCTCTCTTGATCAGAATGTCACGGTTACCATTCATTTACTGTTCATTATGCATTACCTGAATCAGACCAGACCAAAAATCAATACCATTCCCAGGAAATGCTGTTCCTCCCATAAACATTCCCTATAACAGATGTAATTATGTTTACAGTAAAAGCAGGGCTGTAGTGTAGACTTGCAAATACTCTGACAATAATTTACACTGTGGCAGTGGGTAAATGCCATCCTCAAGTGCATTACTAGTGCCAGCATCTGTCAGGGCAGATTGGGGTGTCAACAGTAACAGTCTAATGAAATACATTTTACAGGTCTCTTTCCAGGCACTGCCTTTAAATTTCCTTCTGCAGGAAAGGCTTAATGGCTTGCTCAATACAATTATGTTGGTGTAACTGCTATGTGTACGCTTTTAATTTAATACCAGATTTGGTTTGTCCAGTGTGTGTCACAATGTCAGTGGAGAAAAGCATTCATCTCTTGGGGTGAGAATGTGCAGGAGGGAAGAGAATAGACAAAGGCTTGCATAGTTTGAGTTTATGTAATGGTTCTTTCTGTCTTTCTTGTGGAGAACAGGATGTATTACTGTTGTGTCTGTTGCAGATACCTTAATGAAGTTTGTGGTGATTACGGAAATGCGTGTGAGGTCATTGAAAATGGAGATGAAATAGTGAGGCTATTTGTGCTTCTTCTTTCACTTCTGCAGTTTACCACAAACACTTTATAGTACCTTTCCTGAAATGTAATTTCTTACTTACTTCCTCCCCCTGAGCCTGCCTAGAGCATTGCTAGTGCTGTCCGCCCTCATGCACAGATGTAGCAGCAGCCCATTGCTGCAGGGCTGCCACCAGCCAAGGCGCAATTCTGATGTATACTTTGCACTTACAGCTTGAGTTCCCCTGCAGGAAAATTGGGTTCTAACAGTCAGGTTTACTTCTGTGAAGAATACAATGGGGAGTTTCAGTTGCATTTTTCCTGTCTGGCCTTTCAAAATTCACTGCAAACTATGTGAATAACAGTCAAGGCTTATTAATGATAAAAGCGTGCTGGTATCAATCCTTACATGTGGCTTGAGCTGGATTTATTTTCCTTCATTCTCTTACCTAAACAGAAACTGCTATGGGCCTCTTCCCATGCGGAAGACAGTCCCATGATAAACTTTGACTACCACCAATTTGCAAAAGGTGGGAAAACTGAGAAACTGGAAAATTTGCTGAGGCCTCAGCTGAAGTTGCACTGGGAAGACTTTGGAATCTTCACAAAGGGCAAGCATGTAAGTCCATGGTGAGTGTCTCTGCCCCTCTGTCCCAGTGTCCCAGCAGTCCTGGGCACTGCTTGTCCTGGTCTTTCCAGGTTGCTTGCTGTGTTTGGACCACGACTCTAAATTGACCATCTTGAAATAAAATTTTGAGATAAAGTGTAGTCTTGGTGCTCAGTCAGTGATCTAGCTTAATTGCATCTCCATGGTTTCAAATCTGCAAATTTACTAGTGCATGGATTTGCTAATATAGTGTTGCAGATGTAGACAAGTAATTAGATGTGTTAATGGAATATATTGTGCACAGTGTGCTTGCGCCGTCAGAATGTGGGTGGGTATATTCAGGCTGAATACTTGATGATCTTATTCAATCAACTCATGATTAGATGTTATTTTAAAATATACCATTTTCTCCTCCCTCCTCTTGTGTTTGGTTACCAAAGTCTGCAGACAGGTACTTTTCGAATGAATTGTTTGGACTGCGTGGATCGTTCTAATAGTGTACAGTCCTTCGTTGCACAGGAGGTGAGTTTGTCAGAGGACCTTCCATGGGCTACCTGTAGTACATACATTGGCTGTTCCATGGGAAAGACAGGAAGGAGGCTGTAAGTCTCAGTTATGCGGGTCTGTCTTGCCAGCTCTATGTTACAGAATGGTGCTGGCTGGAATACTGAGGATAAAAAGCAAATATTTAAAAATTACGTTGGTTTATTTTTTTGTGTATTTTTCTCATTCTGCACCTAATCCAGATACTGTTTGCTCAATTGGAGAGCCTTGGTTTGAACTCTAAACCTATAATTGAGCGCTTTGTGGAATCCTACAAGGAGATGTGGACTCTCAATGGTCAAAATCTGAGCAGAGTATTTAGTGGCAGTCGTGCCCTTGAGGGGAAGAACAAGGTAAAGAAAAATGGCAAAACTCTTCATTTACAAGTAAAAAAAGATGTCCTATTTATGCTTCAGTGTCACTTGCATTCATAATTCCTGTTTGCTGTAGGTTGGGAAGCTCAAGGATGGTGCCCGCTCCATGTCTCGTACCATCCAATCAAATTTCTTTGATACAGTAAAGCAGGAAGCCATTGAGTTGCTGCTCATGGGTGACTTCTACCGTGAGGAATATGCAGACAAAGGCAAGATGCTCATGGACCAGACTGCACTGCTGGGTAAAGCCAGTCTTAACCCTTCCCTTTGCTTTTGCATCTGCTTTTAGCTGTCAGGTATAAGCAATTGTACCTCTTTGAAAAAAAAAAAATCAATAAATAAGCTGCTTTTGCACAGTTCTGTTGTTTAAACCACTACTTTCAAGTGACCACAGCACAGCTTTTGTGCTTATTTCTCATATTTGTTTTGAACTTTTGAGTGTGTATTTCTGCTCTTTGATGGTGATATTCTCTGCCAGTTTAGAGTTGAACCAGAGTGAAGGATTTTAGGGCTATATTCCCATCTGAGTTTGTCTTGAGGAAGTCTCTTGAGCTCAGCTTTTTATCTCCTTAGTCATATCCTTGCTGTTTGCACATGCTTTTAGCCATTTGGATCTTTAAAGGTACATCTTTGTTATTTTAGTTAATTTCCTGCTTTATTCCAGGCCCCTAATAGTTCACAGCATAGACACATTTGTTTGTACCCATCTAGAATAAACTCAGCTCTCTCTGAGCAGATATTTACATGCAAAATATAGGATAATTTTACCCACAACAGGTATTGGGTGGTCTGTTTACTCCAGAGAACCATTCGGCACCACTTCAGTCCTGTGCT
The DNA here is from genome assembly GCF_001522545.3 of Parus major. NCBI lineage: Eukaryota > Metazoa > Chordata > Aves > Passeriformes > Paridae > Parus > Parus major. The sequence goes on along the minus strand of NC_031770.1, from coordinate 52,806,284 downwards.
TGTTCTCTGCAAGGAAAATATAGATTACTTCTCTATGCCTGACTGCCAATGCAAGTTCTGTAGTTAAAGATTAACTCTGCTTCATTTGCTTAGACAGAAAAAGCACACTGCTAATTTTCTATACTCAGCAAAATAAGTGAATATAGAAGTTTTTTTTTGAGGAGTTCTTACCAGGCTAGAGAGCCATAGCAGTGCTAGATTTGTACTGATGTGAGACTGCTGCTTTCCATCTTTCCTTCCACATTCTAAACTTCTAAGGGCTTCAGTTTAAGTTGTAACTTCTTACATGCTTGATTCCTTGTCCTGGTTTCAGGAATAGAGTTCATTGGCTTCCTAGCGTGTGCTATAATGTTGAGTTTTGGATTTAATATCAGACTAATGAATGAGCAAGAGCTTGTGTGCTGTACTTGGTTGCCAGCTGGGTTTAACCACAGCAGGTTGGTAACACACTGAGGGTTTTAGTTGTTGCTATATAGTGCTTACACTAAGTCAAGGACTTTCCAGCTTCTCATGCTCTCCCATTCAGAAGGCTGGAGGGCTACAGGAAGCTGGGAGGGGACACAGCCAGGACAGTTGACTCCAAATGGCTGAAGGAATATTCCACACTAAATGATGCCATGCTTGGTATATAAATTGGGGGGGGGTGGAGTGGGTAGAAAGCTGACTGGAGGCTGCTGCTTTGGAACTGGCTGGACACTATGCCACACTTGTGTTTTGTACTCTAATTCTATTATCTTTTTTTCCCCTTTTCTGTCCCATTAAACTGTCTTTATCTCAATCCATGAGTTTTGTCACTTTTACTCTTGTGATTCTCTCTTGCATTTCACTGTGGGGGCAGGGAGTGAGTGGCTGGGATAAGCAGTACTAAGCACTAGTTGCCTGATGGGGTTAAACCATGACAGTGCTGTAGACTAAACTGAAAAGATTATGGGAGATAAAAGAGTTTTTTGCTTGTTACTTGAAGAAATACAGAAAAATGTAAGCTGAAAGTGAGTGACCAGCCATTCCCAGGTTTTCTGGTTTTCACAAGGGTGCCTTGTTTCTGGAAGAGAAATTGCTGACATCAATCCCAGTTATCTTTTAGCTATTGACATTGCCATAGGAGTTATTCCTACCTTTTGTATTACTGCTGCTAGGGTAATGTTATTTCAGAATAACTGTGCTGCTGCAGTGTGGATGGTTTCTGTCCTTTTATAGCATGTTCTTCTTTTACATACCATCTTTCTCCCTCCCCTCTTCTGTCAGTAACTCCAAGTATTTTGAAGGCCATGTCAGAGCGTCAGTTTGAATTCACAAGCTCCAAGCGTGTTCGTATTGCCACGGGGACCTGGAACGTGAATGGGGGAAAGCAGTTTCGAAGCAACATCCTTGGTACCAGTGAGCTGACAGACTGGCTGCTGGATTCTCCCAAGCTCTCAGGAGTTTCAGAATTTCAAGGTAAGACTTCACAGTCAAAATGTGTAAGCAGTATGTTCTGGCATCTCTAGAGACAGTGAGTCTGGACACAAGATTTGACCGGCCTTCCAAAGGCAGTACATTTTGGAGGGCATTTTCTGTCAGTACTTAGGGGTGTATTCAGCTCCTCCACGCTTTTGCTGCTGTCTTGCAGAAGTGGGATGGTGTGTGAAGAGCTCCTGACAGTCAGAATTCTTTGAACACTTGAAACAGTCCATGTGACTGTTTTAAACCTTCAGCAGATCAGAATTCAGAGCTCTTTCATGCCATTGTGGGATATATCTGCCTATTCTTCACTCTGTACGTCATTTTCTTCTTCCGTATCTCTGTTCTTTGTTCTTTATTGTGAGCAGGAGCTACGTGCTTAGGTGCCATCAGAGCATCTCTTTGGTCTCTCATCTGGAGCTGAACATACCTATACAATCTGGACTATGAGCTTGTCTGGAAATGTTACTATCAAAGCCTTCAGGCAAAGATTTACTTTGTTGAAGGCAATATTCCCTTTCTTTAGCAGTATAGAAAACTCTTATGCTTGTAGCTTGATGAAATTGGCTGCTGAATTTCTTATTTATGTAACAAGGTCTGGTATTGTAATTGATTTAAATTTTTTTTTTAAGGTAAATGAAAAGAGTACATTCTGTCATTTAAAAATTGAGTGGTTGCAAAACTACAGCAAAGCCCATGCTTTTGTTGTTACAGTGGAACATTTAGTTTCCTGCAGGCATCACAGGCATAGTACTGTACCTAACCTTGTAGCTCAGGAATACATTCCTCAAATCCTTGGCTCCCTTTTACAAGTTGTCTCACTTGAACCCTTAGTTCCTGAGTGGTACATGATTAGGTGCAGATCTCTGTATTCTGAGCAGCCTAGGTAAGTGATTAGCCCAGTCTAGTCTGTTTCAGAAACACTTTAGATGTGTTAGCACGACTGTGCCCATAATACTAAAACTTGTTGAAAGCCTGTGTTGAGTTAACCTTGCTGGACTGTCCTCTGATAGAATAAGAGGTGCAGGGCTACATGGAACAGGCAGCTGAGATATGGTAGGTCTGAGCAGCTTCTGGAAGAGAGCTGAGTTATGTGAATGGGCAGGGCTAGGGTGCAACCACGCAAATGTCTGTGTCTGTGTTAATGTCAGTGCAGTGCTGACACAAATGTGCAAGTGTTCAAAGACAGTTGTCCAAAATTATTAATGAGAAATACATGTGATGGTGCCTATCTGGTTAAGCCAGTCAAGGAGGCTAGCTGTCATGCTAGTTTCACCCTTGTGTCTGTAGAGAGTTGCTGCATATTTTACTTTTTATTCATGATTTCTGAGTCAGATCTGATTTAGGTTCCTATGTTTGTCTATATTTAGATCTTCATGTTGAATTAAGTTACTGTCACTACAGTCATATGACACTGTAAAAAAAAAACAAAACTCTTTAGGCAATGGACAGACCTAGTGGGTCAACAGATTTGCTTCACACTATTTTATGAGAGTATCTGATCTTTGGTGTTTCCTCAGAGTAATATCCACAAAGCTGGGGAAGGGTCACTGTGCTCTAGGGTGATCTTAAATATAGGTAATCTAAGAAGGACTTTGAAGCAAGAAGAAACTTCAAAAGCATCCTTAAACTAGATAAACTTACTAAAGGCATTGAGATGGAGGTGACATACTGGTGTGTGGACAATTAAGTTCAGTTACATAGGAATCTGTGCCATGAAGGAAGAGCATGTTGGGTAAAATGACAAGTGGTAAGAGATGGTGAATAGTGAGATGTTGTGGCTCTAGTGATGACTGGGGTTGGGGAGAGAGATCTTTACACTGCTACAATATAATGTTCTGTTCTGAACTGCTTCCTGCAAGAGAGATGGAGACCAACTGGTGGGAGAAAAGCAGGAAAAAATTTCAGAGGAACTGCAGGGGATGTTTTATGCGATTAGATTAAAGGAGCTATGAATATGTATAGCTTGGCAGGGGATACACAAGATAGAACTACAGGAAGGATTTCTGACAGAAATTAGAATACAAGTTATTAGAAGAAACAACAAAATAGTAATTCTGGTGTGATTTTTCCTTCCTGCCAACAGATGATGATAACTGCCCTCCTGACATATTTGCAGTGGGATTTGAAGAGATGGTTGAGTTAAGTGCAGGGAATATTGTGAATGCCAGGTATGTAAAAAAAAGCACCAAACAGACAAAGCAAACAACAAAAACCCCTAATCAATCAACCTAAAAAACCAACCAACCCAAAAAAAAAAACCCCTGCAACTGTAAGCAAACCAAACCAAGCAAAACCCCAACCAAAAGAACATAGTCTTCCCTAAAGGAACTAGCCATGTTTATTTTTATGGTCACTTGTGTTGAATGCTCCTTTCCAAGTCAGTTGCTTACAACCATAGCTGGAAATATGTTTCCCATTAACAAATGTCACTGGGATGGTTTTGGAAAGTGCTCCTTCTCTTTGAACTTCTGTACACTGAATTCAGTGTAGAATACACTGTTTGCTAAGTCTCTTAAGTCTTTATGTTGGCAGAGAACAATTCTGATGGTTGAGATTGATTTAGCACTTGTCCTTAAAGCCCTGTCTGATGTTGGAAAAATAGGCCCATGACTACAAACCTAACTGCCATTCATATGGGAATTCTAAAATTGTCTAAAAATATCTCTGTGGCTAATTGTATTTGTGAAAATTATGGCTAGAGAAGAAGTTAAAGCAAAGTCTAAGGCTGGCATATCAGCAAGTGCAGTAGGCTGTTGTGTTTACTGGTCTTTGTGAATCTGAATGGAGGTGGAACCTTGAAGATCATGTTTCCAATGCTGATTCATCAGGCTGGCCAGTTAGTTGTTTGTTTTGAGAATGACAAATTACAGCAGTGCTCACTGTGGTGGCTGGGCTGGTGGTATATCTGCATGGATATGTTGACTTTGGAGAAAAGAAAAAGCTAGATCCACTGAAGTGAAGGTACGTGATGCTATTCACAAACCTTAGCTAAGAACAGCCAACAGCTGTGAGTAGCCAGTCACCTTCCAGTCAGAAAATCCCGAGATCTCTCCATTGTGAGCACAGGAAATTGTGCAAGTAATGAGATTGAAATGGAAATTTGTTTTTATGGTTATGATTGCTGTAATCAGCTTCCAGTTATCCCCAGTGAATGGGTGTATCCAATGTCACATGAGTGTGGATGTTTCCAAGTGTAGTAGACAAAATCCCTCACACATCCAGAAGCAGGATGACTGTATTTGTGTGCTGTGCCTGGGCTCACTGACCCTGCTAACTCTAGGCTGGCTTACAAGGAAATATTATGCCATGCATTCTACATGACTTCAAGTTCTACAGCCTAATGGGATGTCTGTAAATCTAAGGCACAGTTAATCTGTTCATTTTATTGACTGTATGTGGTTTGTTTTGATTCCATTAAATGATTTTATGTTTGTTCCAGTACAACGAATAGAAAAATGTGGGGAGAGCAGCTTCAAAAGGCTATTTCCAGGACTCACCGCTACATTCAGCTGACATCAGCACAGCTTGTTGGTGTTTGTCTTTTCATCTTTGTACGACCATATCATGTCCCCTTCATCAGGTAAAAAAAAAGCCAAACAAAAACAAACAAAAAGCTCGAAAAAGCCAGCAAACCAAACAAAAAAACAACAACAAAAAAAACCCACCTCAAAATAAAATGAACCTAACAACAACAAACCCCAAACCAACCAAACAAAAAATTCCCCAAAACCCAACCTGTGTCTTTAGTAACATCTGGTGTTGGAGTGTGGTCAGAGCACATGCTGGAGGGAAATTTCTCATCTTGGTGGGAGTCATGCAGACCTGGGTTGTGGTCACTGCTCAGCATGAAGAAGAGGCATGCTTCCAGACAGCAATAGGCTGGAGTCCATCTCCCTGGATAGCACAAAGGCCAGGCAGCCTCAGTGTCTTCCTCCAGTTAGCTGAAAAGCCAGGCATGCTCCAAGTGGGCAGTCAGGGTGGAGCACCTTGTTTGGGTGCACTTCTTTCTGGGTAAGGAATGACCTGGGCTCCTAAGTCCAAGAGTGTTTGATGCACCGAATGAAAGCAAGTCCCTGCCCGCTGCCTGAAGGGCAGGTGTTACTTCTAGCCCTGTCCATTCCTTAAGGAAACAGGGGTGGTTCTAGACCTGAGAAGAATGGAGGAAAGAGACCTTATTTTGCCCCTTGACATTTTATAAAATTGAGAGGTAAGAGAACCTATGAAGTGTTTGTCTTTCCCAGATGTCATGGGAACCAGAACTGTGTGCCCAGCCAGGAGGGTGCCGAGCTGTGTATCCTCTGCTTACTAGCTCAGCTGTCCCTGAAGAGTGACCAAACTCCTCCTGGAAGATTACCAACCCGTGGAGATACTTGCATTGAAATGCCTTTGCTGTGGGCAAGAATTATGCAGGCTAAGTGTGAAAGAATTATGCAGTCTAAATGTAAATGGTTAGGAAGTGAATAATTAGCCAAAACTATCTTTGGGCATCTGTCTGACCTTGAAGCTCTGAGAACTCCTCTCTACCCCATAATAGGGCATTGATTGGCCACTGTATTTTGTGATTAAAATATCAAAAACTGCCTCTTTCTTCCCTGTGATCTCATATCTACTGCAAACCTCAGAACAGAGCTTGTGCAACATCAGGTGCTGTAGGTCAGACAGAGCAATGCAATCCAGGTAACTGTGATGGTCTTGCATTGCTGCTTTCCAGTAATCTTTCTTCAAAATGATTTTAAAGAATTACTGGTTTTGCTGCTATGAAGAAGTCCAGAGGAGAAATGTTTCTCTCAGTTTTTGACTTTTTTCCTGGCTTACAAAAAATTTGAGTAATCCAGCAGGAAATTCATGGTTTAAATGGAAATCAGAAGCAGAACAGCACAGTGATTCTGTTGCAGTTGTCAAACTGCCAGAAATTGGATGTAGCCCTTTGAAGCTCAAGAGGAAAAGGGAAGGGTTTGATTTTAGTGACCAAGTTTCATCATGTAATGCAAATGTGGTATGTGAGCATAATCAGACCTAACCTGTATGCTTGCATATTTTTTCCCACGTCTAGAAAATGGAAGAAAAAATTATGAGAAGTGAAAAAAAAAAGCTTCTGTGCTTACAGAGATTGAAGAGATTTAGACAGAAGATAGATAAATAGTGAGACAATAGTTGGTTTATACATCAGTGAAAGGATTGATGAAATACAAGCAATTGAATTTAGAGTGGGTTATCTCAGCATAACCTTTGCCATGAACAAAAATCAGTCGAATACCAGTCAGGAGATGGGTAGGCAGGCAGCAGGAAGGGAGAACTTTAGAGTGAAAAGACTGAACATGCACTTTTGTAGGAGTGCTTAAAACTCATTGTTTCATAGAAAACTTTGATGTCCCTCCTTTGCCTCCCTGAGGGTGTCTTCTGGTGGTGTCCTTTGCTGTCAGAAAAAGAGAGGAAATTAAAGAGGGAGAAAAAAGGTACAAAAGATGGGGGAGGAAGAGAGAAGAAAATGCAGGGGTTGGGGAAAGGAGACCTATAACATCTTGCATTCTTTAGATCACGAATTTCTGAGAATAACTCAAATAAGATATGGCAGTTTTCTGCACGCCCCTTCATAAAATTAGTAATATTCTAGTCAGATCTGCTTGTCATTTTCTCTGGAAAGTAAAATTTTCTCACTGGGAAAGACATGCATGGTGCTGGGCTTGGCTACAACAATGATCTCATCATTTACTTATCTGATCAGACAGCCATGCTTTGTTCTTGGAGTAGCCTGGCTGTTTAAGAGAAATTACCCTGAGAGCAGGTGGTCTGCTTTATCAAGTTATCTTTCTGTAGTGAAGTGTGCGCTAATCATCACATTGAAATACTAAGTAATTAGCAACATGGAGACCTTAAGTAATTTGTCATCAGTACAGAACTCACTTGAGAAGTTACATATAAATAGTTGTATCCAATAATTAATGAATTATGGGTTATGATCTGTTGCTCTTTAATTAAATGGAAAATCCATCATGAACTGTGAAGTTGGGTTTCAACACATATGAGCAGTAAATTGTTAACTGTCTGAAAAGCAAATTCCCATATGTTCAAAAGTAAAAGGAAGCATAATAGTAAATTTAGTTATTGTCAACATTCTAAATATCATGGTGGAGGTAAACTTGAAAATTGAATTCTATAGAAATTCACAGCACTTCAGAATAAGATCTTACTGGTCTGTTTGGAAGGAACAAGAAAAGGAGAAAGATACTTTCAGATAGTTTTATTTCTGTACTATTGTATTACACTTAATTTGAAACCTAAGTACATGAACGTCAAGAAACTAAAAGATGTGCCTGAAAGCACCAAGCTTTCTATGCGGGAGAAGACTCGGCATTGTAAACCGGCTTTTCCCTTTCTGTTGCAGTCAAAGTTAATTGAATGTTTGTCCCTGAAGCCCTTTAATCTATTCTCTTTCTATTTTTTTATTTTTTTTTAATGCAGGGATGTAGCAATAGACACCGTGAAGACAGGAATGGGAGGAAAAGCTGGGAATAAAGGGGCAGTGAGCATTCGTTTTCAGTTCTATAGTACCAGTTTCTGCTTTATATGCAGTCACTTGACTGCTGGGCAGACTCAAGTGAAAGAGAGGAATGAAGATTATAAAGAAATCACACAGAAACTCAGCTTCCCAATGGTAAGTGTAGATGTATGTGTGCTAAAAACATTGGAGATAAAGGTGGTATCTTTAAATCATGGAAGCTGGTGGTCTCAGGCTGCCTTTGATGACAGGTCATCAAAAAAGGCATCTCAGTAACATGAAAGAAAATGTTGAAGAAAATGTTAGCAAATAAATAAATAAAAAATAGGGAAGCATGTTTCACAGAAGACTAGATACCACCCAATATAGCACTTGTTTTACAAAAGTACTAATCCTTTCAAAAAATAGAGTTGCTCCAGTGCTTGAAAAGTCCTTGCAGTTAAACTCCAGATGACTGAGGTTAGAGCTGGAGAGCATGATATTGATAGTTCTTGCTGGCTCTGGTTAGTGAGAATTCCTGAAAGACCATCCATGCCATTCAGTGCAGCAGTGCCTTGGCTGCTTTGGGTTGATTATGATAGATCTGTTCTTGGGCACTGACATGGTACCCTGTGTTCCCTTAGTTTTTCCCTCATGAATGTGTCACTCTCAAGGAACTGCTGGCTTCTCTCAGAGCATGGCAAATAGATGCCACTGGTCTGCATGAATAACTTTCCTCCTAAATTGTGTCAGATCAGTCACCCTAGTGCTTTAATTCCAACTTGTCTCCTCAAACCTGTAGATAACCCATGGGATTTGGTAGCAGGGCTCCTTTGCTTCCCTTAATGGTGATTGCTTTAATTTCCACAATACCTTGTTTCTTGGATCTCTCTGAAAAGGCCCTAAGCCATGAAAGGGTTGGACCAGTTTGTGTATTCCAGTTAGTCAGCAAAAAATGCCTTTTAGGTTGCAAAGCATAAAATTTTACCTTCCTGTTGTTTGTAAGGTTTAGAGGCTTGGCACGTGCAGCATATCAATCAGTTGGTTTATGTAGGAGGTAATACTGACAGACTGGATGTCCTGCAAAGGAGATCTGTTCAAAATGGCCATAAAGTTGTGCTTATGGCAGTTTTTCCTTCTAATACCTCGTTAACTATTTGATGTCCTTTACACTTAAACAGCTAAAGGTACTTTGTGTGTATAATGCATATAAAGAGTGCCCTCTAGTGCTGTGATAGCCACAGTCTGGAACGTTTCCCTTATGAATCTCTGGGGTTTAGAGGTTTATAGCTGCACTGGGAAGAAAATAAAAAAATAAAAAAAAATTACTATTTAGAGGATAGGATGCTAAATTTAGAACTGGAGTGAATTTTCATTGACGTTTGATTTCAATACCTTTACAAAGCTGTTATGTGCACATAAGATTGAATTTGGAGCTTGCTCTTACTCAGGAGCTTGTTGCTAAATTTGCCTCAGTATCAGAAGCATATTTGGTGTTATATTTAGAATATGCAAATGTATGCATGTGAAATGTGTTAGGGAAACAAACATATACTTTGAATATTTATGACAGACAAATTGTGACTATAAAGCTAGGTTCTAGCTTAAACATACCTTCAGGAAAGAAGGGACATTCTTGTTTACAAAATTCAGCTCAGTGGGGTGCCTAAGACAGTGAAAGAACTATTGTATTTTTACACAAAGTGAATTTTGACAAAAAAAATTGTGATGAGTAGATCCAGTATTTAGTAATTTAGAGAGACTGAGTGCTACATTTCAGTGCATTTTAAAGGTGTTTTCATGAATGTGATTTATCATTAACAATATTCTGTACCTCAAAACCAGGGGCAGAACCTGTTCTCCCATGACTATGTCTTCTGGTGTGGTGATTTTAACTATCGCATTGATCTAACGTATGAAGAAGTCTTTTATTTTCTCAAACGTCAAGATTGGAAGACACTTCTGGAATTTGATCAGCTACAGCAGCAAAAATCCAGTGGAAAAGTAAGGCAGTGTATCTCATTTTCTTGAGTAATTACATTCTGGCTTGGTCTTTCTTGTTCCTTGAGAGAGTGAAGAAGCTGTGTTTTCAGACCCTTGTTTGTAGCACTTGAATGCAGCAGTTGGTTTAAAAATCAGAACATTGTTTGCGAGGAAGTTGATATGTCACAGTGGCACCTTCCTCATCTGCAACTTAAAGAGATGTTTTTTATTTAATTAGATTTTTAAAGACTTCCATGAAGGGACTATTAATTTTGGACCAACATATAAATACGACGTTGGCTCGGAGGCTTATGATACAAGTGATAAGTGCAGAACCCCAGCATGGACTGACAGAGTGCTTTGGTGGAGAAAGAAACTGCCCTTTGAAAAAACAGGTGTGTAGGATCCTTCTTTTTCTGAAAGTTGTTCTAGGATTCATCTAGAACCCACTTAAGGAGATTTAATCTAGTGAATGGTGCTTTACTCAAGCAGATGTTCTTTCAGCTTCACTGGAATAAGTGTGAGAGATAGAGGAGGTATGAATAAAGGTTTCATGCTACAGATCAAAAAGGTGCTGGGAGCTCACTGAGGAACTGAAAAGAGCCCAGCTGTAGTAATACAGAAATAACTCTGTATTACTATATATATGTATATATATAAAATGTATTCAGTCCACATAAAGTTCCTGTGTTTTAATGGCTAGATTGTTAAAACTGCTACTCTCAGTAAATGTAGAAACAGTTTTCTGTAATTTCATCTGAACTGGTAATTCTTAGGAATTTTTCTACTAGTTTGTAGAGTTGTGGGAGGTTTCAGTAAGTAGTGCTTATAAAGTACTTTGAATTCATGAGTGGCCAAGACAACAGGAAGGCTGTTTTCACTTGTTATTCAAAAGTTACAATTAAGAAATAAAAAGCATTTCTTTGCATGTCCAGGGATAGTTTTCATAATCATTCTCTCAGTCTGCAGGAACATCTATCCCCTGGTGTTTCTAAAGTTTGCATAAATTCACATTAAAAGTGTAATTGCTGGAGAATTAATTTCATCGGTGCTTGCAGATGTGGTTTTTCACATGCCTGGAAATTTCTGTTTGGAATCTAAGTCATACTATGACTGTGTTAAATACTACAGAGCAAACTAGGGCAATGAGTGCGTGTGTGATCATGATACAGTTACTCAGTCTTATCTAAGGAATGAAAAACAAATAAAAATGAGGAGCTTAACCCATTGATAGAGATGCAGTCCAGGAAAGAGAAGCTGTATGAGATGTAATAAGGAAGTTAAAACAGCCCTCTGGTGCTGACTGTTTTCATTTTAGAACAAAGAACACCCTTCAGCATTTCTAATGCATATTCCTTACTTTGCATGGCAAAACTTGCCCCTGGGGAGCTTTAGCAGTTGGAGTACATACAGCACACAGGACCTAACCAGCTGGTCTGCAAGAGTCAGGGCAGGTCCCTTGCTTTAGAGTTTGTAGGCCCCCACCGCTGGCTCTCATGGGTCCATAACTGACTGGTACATTCCCAGCCCTGCAGAGCTTCCTTAGTTTGCTGCCAGAGTTCCTCTCCTTTGCTGCTGGTGGCAAGGCTTTTCTGCCTCACAGCTCTCATTGTGTTGCTTCTTATTGCTGTTATAGGCTAAATGACTGCTCTTATGAGAAGAAAATGTAGCCCCAGTGTGAGTGATTAGGAAGAAATGCCATATTCCATAGTAACTAGTTTTCGGCTTCACAGAAAAGAGGGACAGAGTTATCCGTTTATTCATGCAGTGACCTAAAACCTTCCTTTTTACTAACAGCAAGAGTACCTCACTCTAGCATAATGTCTGGAACACTTTCTGTCACCTTAATGGGCTGCAGTGGAATTATTTGGAGGTTGGATTTGCATGACTTTGGTTTCTCCTATCTATTGTGTATTATCTCTCCAATCCCTGTCTAATATCGAGATTTGCAAAATAATGTCCAAGTACAGTGTCTAGTTTTATGCTCAGTGTTGAGGTAGGAGGTAAAATACTAATAGGACTCTATCAACCCATGTTGTACAGATGATTAATTGGGTGACTGTCTAGTTAAAGGACTTTTGGATTGGGTTCTTTTTCCCTTTGAACTGAAGATTGACAAGAGGGAGGCAGTTTTCTCTCGTTCGGTCTCAGTTGTTTATTTTTTCTTATCAGCATTACAGGGTACAAGGAGCTATGTGCACTATGATAGAAAAGGGGTAAAATGGCTAACAAAGATCTTCTTCAAGGTCTTTTGTATGTCCATTTACCCAATTAACAGATGCCAACTAAATTATTTTTATTAGTGACCCAATGAGCCAACACCTGTGTGCTGCACTGCGGCATTTTCTACCTAATCACCTACTACTACCCAAAACCCCTAGGAGAAGAACATGAAGAAGAAAGAAGAAGGACAAGAGACAACACCCTAAATCCTCCATCTTGTCTCTTGTTCTCTAAACTACTTTTTCACCCAGTGATTTAAAAAACTTTCTAATTTACACACTTACACTTTTCTTATCTAACTTTAGCATTTGTTTTCATGTATCACGATGAAAACATGCTCATGAATTTCATATTATATGAAATTCAGTGGTTTTTTTGAATCCTATAACTAAATATTAGAAACAAGGGCACACAATCTGTATCTCAGACTCCAACAGGTGACATTCAGGTCAACAATTTTGCAGTCTTACTGTACTGATCAGCTGTCTCAGTTGCATTCCCAGTCCTTTCTCTTTTTTTTTGTCTATCTAGTCCCTAATTTGTACATCTTGTAGGATACAAGCTCATCTTTGAATGACATATATATATACACAAGAACAAAAAACCCCCACCTCCCACTACTAGGGTCTATGGAGTGCTTCCTAATAAAATAGTGCTTAACTGTTAGTAAACCTAGATTTGAGTGAATTTTAAATCATGTTTTGTGCTGCATAGCTGGAGAGATCAATCTTCTGGACAGTGATCTGAGTGCTGATACTAAAATCAGGCACACTTGGACCCCTGGAGCCTTGATGTACTATGGGAGAGCAGAGCTGCAAGCATCTGACCACAGGTAACTAAACACTCAGAGAGAGGTTAAAATGGGACAGGTTAAAATGTGTCATGCTGAATTACACATTCAGAGTGAGGGACCAAGTCTGATTAAAACAGGAATTACACCCTTATTCCATGTTCAGTATCTGCTTGATGGGTTTTAAACTCTCATGGTGAGTTTTATACCAGAGTGGCAAGTATCAACAGTCATGTATTTATTTTTTTCTGCACAGTGATTGCAGCAAGGGTTGAATAAGTTGCAGCAAGAGGTATAGAAAACAGAGCTTTCTGTTGCTTAGTTTTGGAAAAGCTCTGATACCTAAGGAAGCTGCTCTGATGGATTTCCACTCAGCTTGCTGCAGGCAAGGAGGAGGCTGGGACTGTGTGGCCTGAAGAAGTGCAAGCCAGGCCACACAGGGACAAGTTTGGCCTCTTCACAGTACTCAAGTGTGGGGCTTCTGTGCCTCCTTTAAAAACGGAAATTGGATAAGATAGAAAAATCAAAGGCTAGTGCTGGTTGGTCTATGTCATTAACTTCTCTTTAGGCATATTAATGACCTATCTTTGATTAACTTGTTCTCTGCTTCACTTCTGAGAAACAAATTATGTAATAAATACACTTTGAAAGGTCCCTTACATTGAGAATATTTGTCTCACCCCTTGCATGCTTTGTGGAAATGCTGCAATATTGCTCCTCCTAGCAGTGCTCAGTGACCCCCAGTAGCTGTCTGTGTGCTTCTGGTGGTGCTCTTGCATGCTAGGACTGTTCTGTATTCCTTTAGCGATGGAAGAACATGCCTCTTGCAATCAATTTCTCTGTGTCAAGGCTCTGACATTGCTGTGTTCTGCAAAGCACAGTGGAGCTGCTGCTCTCATTATATAGGACCCTGAGGATGCAATCTGTGAAACATGGCTGTTATACATGGTTTTCTATTTCAGCAAACTTGACTCCAAAAGCTTCTTTTTAATTACAGTCAGCAGGTTTGCTTTCCCAAGGTTTGTGCTAGAAAAAGGGCATAGCTGTATTTTTGTGACATATGGAAATGCATTATGATTCACAATGCTTATGGAAATAGTTAATGCTTCCTATACATTTTTCCCCTTTATTATCCCTTCCTAGCCCTGCTGTTGTTGCTTTCATATGTTCTGATAATGTGTATTCAAGAGCCAGGTCTATTGCAAGTAGAAGGCAGCAATTTTGACACAGTTGTAAGAGCAGCTGTCCCAGTCACTGCTCTGTGTGTATGTGCAGGTGAAAATCTGAGAATGTGGATTGCACCCATTGAGATGAGATGAGTTCTACTCTTTCAGACAGCTCTCTCAATTTTATTCAGATCTAACACACAGAGAAGTAATTTGTAAAAAATGGCTCAAGAAGCAAGTTTGCAGTGTTGGCTGCTTATAGTGTAAAGGATTGGCATGTATTTGCTACATGACAACATTACAGATCCAGAATACCTTATTCTTAGTTTTTGGAAGAAGACATGTGGCCTTGTCTAACAGAAAATAATGCATCCTGATTTATGGATGTTTGTGGCCACAGCTGTTTGATAACGAGTGAAGTATTCTGATATTTTGGTCTGTAGGTTTGCCGTAAGTGCTGCATACAATTGTTATTTCAATTCACTTACATGTGTCTTCACTGTTACATTCAGCTAATGCAGGACTGGGAAATAAAATTAATAGTGCTTATGCATGATGTTCACCACTGCAGAAAAAAATTAAGTTTACCCACCCCCTTCTTTATAGAGATTTAAATTTTATATAACCACTTTTTATTTTTAAATAAGTATTTTTCCTTTGTTCTGTGTAGGCCAGTGTTAGCTATTGTAGAAGTGGAAGTTCAGGAAGTCAATGAAGCTGCCCGTGACAATGTTTTCCGAGAAGTGTCATCCTTCCAGGGACCACTGGATGCCACAGTAGTGGTAAATCTGCTATCACCAACACCTGAAGAGAAGAATGAATTTCCTGAAGACTTGCGTACAGAGCTTATGCAGATGTTTGAGGATTATGGCACTGTTGTTCTGGTCAGGTGAGTCTGGGATCTGAAATGGCATGGCATCAATTAAAAACCACAGACTAGAAGATCCCTTTTGTCCTGACAGAGTTAACTTTGTTTTGGAAGGAAGTACGTAGAATTCCTTTGGTGCGCTTTCAATTCTTCATTAGAAATTGAATGCGTTTTGAATATCTTGTACCTCTCAACAACCTTTTAAAGAAATAATCTAACAGTTCTCTTGTCTGAATGGAAGAGAATTTTATTCAGGACAACACCTTAAAGCAGAGACTTTGATGTAAATCATCATCTTTAGATTCAGGCCTCACTTCCAAGCATTGCTGCTTCTGGTGGATCCTCAGGCCCTGCTTCACCTCCTCTGAGGGGGTCTGCTCTCTTCCACCACTCTTTCACACTTGGCAGGATTTCCTGGCAGCTCTCTTTCCTGGTGGGGGTTATTTTGCTTGTTTGTTAACAGTACAGCTTCTTGCAGAGTTATCACCCACTGGGTTTGAGAGGGAGACTGTGATACCTTCTGGCAGAGCAGCTTAATTTCATTCTGATTGATTCTCTACAGGGCTCCAGCACAGCTTTGAGACTTCTGTTTTGAGAAATACAGGCAAAAGACCTAACAGTTGACCTCTGGGAAACACTACCAAAAACTTGTTCATGTTTATTTGATTCATTTATTCGTGGAGAAGGCTGATGACCTGTTGTGTAGTTTTATGAAGCACCAACATAAGCTGAGGGTTCAAAAGCAGCCATGCAGGAAAAGCAGCACCACCATGCTTGTGAAGAAAATGAACAAGAAAACAACATGTCTTGGTGGATAGTTCTTGGTTTATTTTATTTTTAATTGCTTTAGATCTTAGTGGAATACTAGTCTTTGGGAGCATCACATGTCCTCTGAGGTGAAGGATATGCAGAACCATGGAAGTTAGTCCAGAGGGAGTGTAGATATTGCATTGGGTATCCTGTCAACAGCTACTGAGATGTTTGTCCTGCTGTTCCAGGGGTGATCCAGAAAAGGGCAGGGTGCTGGGGTCACACAAGGGAGGATTGGAGAAAAGAGAAGCCTGGCTGGGATAAATAGATCACCTGCTTCTCCTCAAAAAGTTGATTTGTGAAGGAAATACAACTAAAATCAAATGCATAGCACTGCATATGTAGCCTGTATATAGATCTATATGGTATTTTTCTATCATGCTAGCCTTCAAAGGGTTTTATTCAGTGGTGAAATAAAGTGTTTTTTCTCCTCTGCCTTTTTTCACAGGATCTGTGGAGGTCAAATGCTGGTGACATTTGCAGACAGCAAGTCAGCTCTTCGTGTTATGGATATAGATGGTGCCAAAGTAAGACTTCCTCAAACCTATAATAATAATTTCATAACGAATTTCTCAAAAGTGGTTGCTGAGAATGAGGTACTTGAGTTTCTACCTAAATCAAGTAGCATTATCTCAAGGAAAGTTAGTGCTCATGAAGCCCTTAACTTTCACATCTGCTGAGGCTATTCATGCAGTATTTTAGTTTCAGGATGGCATGAGGTGACTTTTCATGGATCCCAAGCAATGCTTAGGCTCTGGCCCCTGGCACCAGCTCAGAACACGTGGACTTCTTCATGGTTGTGGCCAATTGAAGCAGTTCTCTTGACCTTCTGTGTAGCTTTATACTGTTGCCAAAGCTTCCTCAGGATTGTGGTGTGGAGATTTTTTGTTTCTCCAATGTATCAAATAGGCTTCTTCCACTAAGCTGTAGCAACATGTTTCATTGGCTTCAGCGGTAAATCCAGCATTGGCAGTGGCTGTTTACCTTCCCATCCTCTGCTTTTCCTTCCCACACACATACTCTACAAATTATCAACCCCCTGTTGAAAAACTGTGGGGCTGCCCTGTAAACTTAATACTGAAATAATGGATTTAACTCTCATTCTTCTTTCATGTTTGCAGTTTTATCTTCTAATTTGACTACTGCCATTGATGTAATTTATAGCACAGACTGAAACACAGTTGAATGCACACAGTATGTAGTGGTGCTGGGAATATGAGTTAGGAACTTTTCAAACTGATTTTCCTGCCAAAGCTGCTGGCTCCTCTGCATTTTGGTGCAAATGTCATAGAGCAACACACTTAAACAGCTAAAGTCCTAATCTGTTTGAAAATACATGTTCCATATACATCATATATGAAATTTTCTGGTCAGAGTCTCCTTACAGGTGGCAGCAGGTACAAAACTCCTGTGTGTTTTAAAGCTGCTGTCTCAAAAATGGCACCCTCCCATGCCAATATTGTAATTCCAGTGTTTTGATGATATTTGATGGTTCACCTATTTCTCCAGTATTTCCCAAATGCAGAAGCATTACTTTTGAGCTGTGAAGCTCATTTTCTTTCAAGCATATTTTTAAAGTCTGAAAATGTGGTTATGGGAATAAGAAGAGTGTTGCCTTTCCATTTAGCTTCTGAACTGAAGCTTTAGTTGCCTCAATTTCTGAAGCAGTTGTACAGCTTGGTCAGAGAATGGTGCTAATAGCATCAGAGTCCTGTGTTCAATGCCTGTATGGGACATTCCCTTAACAGTTGGACGTGATGATCCTTCTGGGTACCATCCAACTCAGAATCTGTGATCTGTGTGATTCCAAACAGGCTGGCAGCACTTGCTTATTCTCTTCAAGCATTCTCATTTTGTAAAAGTGCTTGGCAAAGGGAAACAATTCTTTCTGTGTGCTTAGGTTAGAGGCCGAACAGTGAGGATCCAGCCCAAGACCAAGGACTGGCTAAAGGGCCTTCAGGAGGAAATTGCTCGAAAACGAGACAGTGTTGTCCCCATGTCCCCCACGGCAAACTCCCATCTTCTGGAAGAAAATTTTGACTTCTCAAGTTTGGACTATGAGTCAGAAGGTAAGCAACATGTTTCTAAGGTAAATAGTGAGAAATTGCTTTGCTGGCTTTGGTTGCAGAGAGAAGGTACAGTATGAGTGTCAGTGGCACCTTAATTTGTGATGAAGCCACATTTCTTAAAAAGACAACTGTAATTAAAGCTGGGACCTGACTCTGTGCCTGGGCATAGAACTGTTACTTAGATCATCCTGTCTGTTTAGTGTTACATGTTAGCAAATTCAATGTATGGTACAACTTGTCTGTAGAGACAAACTTGTAATGAAACACATGGGGTGATGTGTTTCATTCACATACAAGAATCTTGCCCAGCCAATAAATTTAATATTAAATTAACTGATAGTATAGATTAATTAATTGGTAGTATAGAGAGACAGAGAATGAATTTGCTCATTAATTCTTTGTTATCTAATATTTTAATCCAGGTGATATAGAGGATGAAGAGGAGTATTTAGAGGATGCTCTGTGTCAACACCTAGTAGCAGACACAGCAGAAGATATGTTGGAGCGCCCTGGACACTGCGCATCTGTAGCTCTTTCAAACAAATCTGGGCAACCCCCCCGTCTGTATAAAGGTAAAGTATCCACCTTCCTTAAGGTAAGACCTGAAGGATTGTTGTTTATTTTCCTGTTGTGTTGATTTCCCTGTTCATTTATATTTTCATTCTAGGTTCTCCTGTAGTACCTATTCATGCTCAGCTTCCCTTGAGTTAGGGACTGTTACTGAGGTCCTCAGGCATAACAGCAAATACAAATGATGAAACTTAAGTTCTCCTTCTCTCTAGGCCAGGGCAAGGCAGGAAAGCTGAAAAATGCTTGTTTTCCTTTTCTAGCTGGAGGAAATTAAATCTTTTCATCCATTTGATGTTGCTTGGCACCAGAACATACAAAAAAAATTGCATGCTATTTTCTTATTGGTGAGGGCCAAAGCAAAATCAAACCAAAAGAATCCTGTTGATTCAGTGCTGGGCTGAACTCTGTCCTTTGAGCAGCAGCAGAGGCAGAGCAGTCAGCTGTAAGGTGGTAGGTTATTGTGTTCAAATTACTTCAGAGGGCTGAATTTTCTCCTTTGTTCTAATTTGTTTTTTTTCTGATGGAGTCAAGATTCATAGAAAATATTTTTATTTATATATATATATACATATATATAGTCATTCTTTAGGTTCTTCATAAATGTGTTACCTTTTTCCTCGGTTACCTGGCTCATTTGCACATGATTGTGAAGTGACTTGGTAAAAAGTAGATAAAGCAGTGGATAGAAAATGGATAAAAACTGCAGCAAGAACTAGCCAAGCCAGTTGTGGTCTTACAACGGGATGTGATCAGGATGTGCTTCAGTGGACAAGCATTGACAGGCTGTGATATGTATTAAACACCTAATTGTGACAGCAAGTGATTCAGTAGCTGTCAGTCTGCACTCTCTCAGAAGTGCTTTGTCTTTTGATATAAAAGTGAAAACTTTTAATACCTTCAAAGGTTGAGTCAGAAGTAGAGTTCAAAAAGATTGAATGGAATTTGTACACTTACACACAGACAGATTTTCCAAACAGAGTGGTTTATGGCTTTTTTGCCCACCTTGAGTCATAGGCTGGGTTCAGTGTGGCCAGACCCAAAAGCCTCTCCCTGAGTAAAGGAGTAATCAGTCATTATTAAATACTGTGAAGTCAATCACTTTGTATTATAGGGTGCCTTGCCCTCCAAGCACCTCTGGCCTACTGTGTGATGATTCATTAAGCCACAGAGAATTGCAGTGAGTCTTGTCACTCAGACTAACTCTTCTCCACAAAAAATATCACAAAGTAAATAGAGGTTATGGAGTATAGTTTGAAGGAGGTCAGGGTGGGTTCATGATCTCACATAACTCAAAATATGATATATTCAATTAATCTTAAAGTGTCTGCAATTTCAGATTCTTCCATAAGCTTCCAATTCTGCCTGAGTAACTCCTAATTGAAGGTATGATGACTGTGTAGCTGGTAGCAGACACAGATGGAAAATAGTGACAGGCACAATAGTGTGTATGTGTGTTTCTGAGGTCAGGGAAGGGCACAGCTTCACGAAACTGATGTCCCTGCCAGCAGCCTTTCAGGGATGGAATTGAGTGGTAATGGCTGGCTTTTGTTGTGTTCAGTTTCACTGAACTTCAAACCATGCCTCCAGGTGCCTGCACGACTCCTTGGGTCCTACTGATGAGCCCGTGTCTGCAGCTTAGAAGTACTGAAAATGCAGCGAGCACGGGGAGGGCGGGCCGGGCAGACCACAGGCTCTGTCTCTGCGGCTGCCATCTGCTGCTGAGTGGGAGCAGGAAGCTGGGAGGCAGCTCGTGATTCCCTGCAGAGCACAGCTTTCCAAAAAACAAGAACTTGTTTACAAATGCCTGAAGTGCAAGAGACTGCTGCTGCATAATTCCTTCCTCATCTCTCCAAAACATAGGGACAAAACTAACCCCGGTGAATCTTGGAGCTCTAAAGAACGAGAGCTGCATAACTGGGCAGCCACGGCAGGGTGAGAGGACTGAAATGAAAGTCTTCACTATAACAGAGGGGGGAGAATAAAGCAATCCATACTTCCCTCTCCAGCTGTCAGAAAGGTTAAGATGGGATGAAAGACTGAGTAATTAGTGATGTAAGGTGCAGCAAACAGCTATCAGATTGAGACAGCTGTACCTGTTAGAAGATGTTGATGGAAAGCAGAGATTTTTCTCTGGTATAAAACCTGTTCTCCTGTGCAAGAAAAGGTGTCTAATCCTCAAATGGAATTCCTGTGTTTGAGATGGAAAGCAAGGAATTCACCATGACTAGCCATGACAGTTTGAGTGGAAGCAGGTTGCCACTAAGTCTGGCTGTGAAAATCCCAGAAACTAGCACGCTGCCCAGTAACCCTGGAATCAGTTGTGCTGGTGCAAACAGCTAATAAATGGTGGAAAGGGAGAGAGAGAGAAAGAAGCATTTGACAAAAGGGTAGATGTTTCCTGCAGTGGGAGCAGACAGACACTGGGGGAAGAGCAGAAAATGTGAATGGAGCTGTTGTGTTGCTGAGAGACCTGGCTGAGGCTTGCCACTCACAGTCACCTCTCTCGTGACCTCTCAGATCTGGTGTGCACCTCACCCAGTGGGTACCTAATACAGACATTTCTGAAATGTCCCTAGATGATGCAGACCTGGCCGATTTGAAGCGGGAGCTGGAGGCAAGTGGGGAATGCAGCCGCCGAATTCCAAGCAGGTCTTTGTCCATTCCTACCAGGCCTCGGCCGCTTCAGCCACCACAGAGGCCTCCCCCTCCTGGTGAGTTGAACATTGTTTAATGTGGTGCCGGCCCCAGCATTACTGCCATTAGTAATGGGAGAAGTTTGTCTTCAGGATGACAAATACACACCACAAAAAAATGTGTTTAGTAAGATAGAATAGCCCATATGTTTCATACCAGCTCACCACTCAGGTTAGTGGGTTAAGCAGCCACTTTGTGGCAATAAAGATTTTGGTATTTATGTGTGCTGGCTTCTGAAGTCACTGAGTGTTTTCCTGCAGTTTTTTTTATTCTTAATTAATTGTAATCAGAATTTTAAAAAACTTAGACAAAATACTTACTCTGGACGGTTTTTGTACTTTTCTTCTTTTGCCAGCAATTCTTGTGTTTATGAAGGAAATGCAAAGTAGATTATGATTTTCAGTGAGGCACAAAGGGAAGTGATGCTCTTTACCTGAGCTCTGCCCCCCTGAGATGCCACAACAGGAGCTGTGCTGCTCCTGTTTTTATGGTTACTTCTGGATGAAAGCTGATTGCTACATGAGCATAATCATCTTTGCCTCCTGTATTAGACAAGCTATACATCATGCTTTTCTTGCAGCCCAAAATTCTATTTTGTGTACATTTTCCAGACTTAAATTAGAAGTTCTCTGATGCTCTGTCTTCCTGATAGAAAATGAGCTCTTTAGGATTATTCCCATTCATTTCTGAGTCTGTTGCACAGAAGTGCCAACACTGGTATCTGTATTTCTGTGCCTAGAATGCAGTGTTAATGCTCAGCTGAGGTTATCTAATTAATTAAATGAAAGAAAGACTAACACAAAACTGCTTCCTGAAGCAGTTCAAGATTTTTAGAGGGTGATGGTATGCACATTGGTTTTGCTCCATTGCAGGTAAAATTTTGTACCAGCTCTTAAATGTAAAAAGCCATTTTTTTATTCCTCTTCCAGCTGGAACATCAGGCAAAAAGTCCCCCTCAGATGGTTCCCTCTCTCCAGGAAGCCATTCCACCTGCTCCATCCTGGCAACAGCAAAGCTGCTTCCCGGAGCCCCTCAGCAGCCAGTGAGTCCTGCTGCTCAGCATGGCCCCTTGCCATTGTCCTGATCCCTCCCATCCACACTGACAACCATGTACAGGATGCACCTGTTACACAAGGAAGGAAGTCCATCACATGTCTGAGCTGAAAATGCCAAGATAACTTCTTGTACTGTAATACTAAACTCCAGGCCCTGTTAGGCAGCAGAAAAATGTTAACAAATTAACAGGAGTTAGAAAGGCCAGTGAGGGAGAGGGAGAATGAGTGGTCTAAGACCAGAGCACTGTTGCTGCTTTCTTGAATTTTGCTAAAATGCTAACTTGAATTTTTAACTCCATTATCATCTGGTTTAATTATTTTTTCACCTCTGTTTTGGTGGGCCATGCTAGTGCCCAGAATGCAGGAAAAGTCTTGACCACTGCCAGCAAGGCTGTTAGTCCCCTGAGGAGACCAAGACCAAAATGTGGAAATGCACCCCGCCCCCTGTTCTGTCTTGCTGGATGAGGACCCTAACACATTGAGGAAGGGATGGCTATGGCATTCAGGCACTGGCCTTCTGTCAGCTGGCAGCAAAGATGTACAATTTGCTAAAAGATTCCCATTTCTTTAGTGTTTATAGATCACTGAGTAGCCACTTGCAAAAACTGAATCTTACAGATGTATGAGCTTAGCTGTAAAATTAGAGGTGTACAAGAAAAATCTCAGTTCTCTGAAGATGACTCGTTCTCCTATGTTTTTGTAAAGCCCAAAGTCCGGACTGGAATAAGCAAACCTTACAACGTCAAACAGATCAAAACCACCACAGCTGAGGAAGCAGAAGAAGCTATCAGATGTCTTATGGAGGCCAAAGGAGGTAAGCACAGCTTTCTGACTTCTAAAAATCTTTAAATAAAGAAAGCTGTAGGTGTGTTCATCTTGCCATAGCCCAGATGCACATATTCCTATTCAGAATTTCACCTGAACACATTCTTGCCAAATTGTATGTGGTATTCTCTGTCAGTTCTGATAATATTAACCTTTTTTTTCAAGGTAATTAAAATTTTATATTTTGTTGTAGAACCTGCTACTAGAAGAACCTAGGGTTATTTATGCCCAGATTTAGTCAGAAAAATTAAAATATAAAGATGGGATTTTACTAAACTGATGGTGCCCATGTTTGCTCAGAATTGCATAAAGGATATTTGCTGCTCTATTTACTGAATGCTCACTATTCCAAGCAGAACTACAGAGCAAATGCAGCTTTAGGAGAAATAACCTGGATTCTGTTCACTTTTGGACAGCAAATATAGCTGTAACCTAGATAAAAGCTTGCACTACTTCAGCTTGAATAGCTAAGCTAAAAGGCTACTCTGTGTTTAGGCTCTCTGCGTAGTCCCTGGAGAAGCGAGCTTCTTGCAAGGGCAAGTCAGAGCACAAAACTAGCTTGGGTACTGTCAATGTACCCTCCAGGGTTGTATGCAGTCTTTCTGCTGATGCTGTAAGAATGAAAATGGCTACCTGAGTTTGCAAGGCTCTCAGTTTAGGAGAAAATGATCCCCTTTCATTTATATGTAGAATGAATACAATCTGGAATAATTCCATTTATTTAGAAATATGATAAAGGCATCTTGATGTTTGTTCCTCAGTGGTTTTCATTTCATTTTGAAATCAGATTTACTCTCCATTGATTTGGAAATTCACATTCACTTGGTGTGGGTAAGAAAAGTAGTTTGGTCAGCATCACTTCCAGTCCCTTAGGCTATACCACCACTTGGCATTTACAGTTCTCTCCAAAGTACTCTACAAGATGCACTTGGTATCATTAACTTGGTTTTCCAGATAATGGCAAAAGGACACTCAGAGCTTGAGCCCAGGACTCCTGAACCCCCAGCCAGTGTTTTTTCCACTTGACCAAATGGTGGCACAGCACTGCTGATTTGGCATGAAATTATTTCAAACAGGGGAGTTTTTCCCTAACAGCCTCTTACAGATGTTACAGGATTGCAAAGGTCTGTGCTTAGCTCCAAAACCTACCTTCATGGCCTGAGTTGGCCCTATAGCCACAGGGAAACATGGTTGTGAAAGAAATTATCTTGAATCTATGTTCTGAGCAGGCCAAGATGCCATATTTGGTTTTACTTTTCAGGAGTACAGGAAGATGGAGTAAAGCCTGTTCCAACCAGAAACCAAATTTCCTCCAAACCTGAGGCTCTTCCCAGCATCACAAAGTCAACACAATTTCAAGGGTCGCAGGCAGGAGCGGTGCCTGTGCCTCATCGTCCACCACCCAAAGTTCCAACTCCAAAGAAGCCAGTGCCCCTGCAAAGGACCGGAGTCAAGGTGGAAAATGTAAGAGAGTTGCAGCAAAATGCATCCAGCTTCCATTACACAGTGTAAATGATGGAGGGGTGGGCTGGTTGTTTTTTGCAGGCAATCCAGTTGTGTCAGCAGGTGCTGGAATAATTTTGTGTATTTACAGCCACCAAGGCATACAAATGCAAGAAAAAGAGACATCTTCAGCTTTTCTTTTTGTCAGTCCATTCTCTTGTTTTTCTTCTGGTTTGTCTAAACCTTGTCAGGATTTAAGACTCACTTTATCACAGCCTCTATTTTTGACCATGAGTGGTCTGCTCTGTGAAGATTTGAGGTGGCTTCTTCTTCGTCAGTTCTGTGTCCTTTCTTGCTTTTCTTGCACACCTTGTAATGTGACTCAGCCTTTCAGTTTGAATTCTGGAGTCTACTCAAGAGTTCATGTTCTCAAAAATACAAAGCTGTAGGTGTTCAGGTTTTAATGTATGTCAGGTCTCTATAACAGAGACAATAGTTAACCTCTAGAGCTGCTAAAATGATTATCTAATTTATAAAGGAATTTGAGTACAAGAGAAAGACAAATATAACTTTCTATATTCTTCCTTTGACAGAATCTCTGCTAAAGGAAGTTCTCCTCCAAATTCTTAGGGCTCCTGCCTTACCTTCTTTTGGTAAAGGCATTCACCTCTTCTCTATAATGGACTTCACTATCTTTACTTAGCAGATTCACCAAAAAAAACCCCAACCCAGACAGCACAGTCTATGCCAAGGAGTGGTCAGTTTGTTTTGTTGAGGTTGTTGCCATTCCCAGGTCACTCTTGTAAGGTGCTGAGAGGGATTGCTATTTTGATGTTAGTTATGTGAGAGCTTCTGCAGGAATAGATCTATTTCAGTTTGACTCTGCCCTGGAATTCCACTCCTTCCTCCATGTGAGGGAGGTCAAATGGGAGTTGTGTACTTGAATACCTCTACCTAATCCCCCTCTACCACAGTCAAACGTAAACAACTTAACAGCACATAGGAAGAAGTGGCAAGGGATATGTCCAGCATGAGATACTGACTAAATATTTTGCCTGCATGAAAAATCCTGTGCATTACCTTTTAATACTACGCAAGAGTAATAAAGAATTTAAACGCTTTCATTGAATCACACAAAGTGTGAGAAATCTGAAGCAGCCCTTGCTCCTAGACTGAGCTGTGCTTGTTATTTATATACCATTAAATGGTGGATGTATGCTAGACTGGGCATTAAAGCTTATTTTTATCTTCAGTTGCCGGCATCAGTGAGACAGGACAGAGCCTCAATGGGTAATTCTTCTTCCATCTTATCTATCCAAATAAGCTGCACCTAAAGGCCTCCCTCTGCAATCCTGCATAAGTAATATTAGTCAGCAGAGAGATGTAACAAATAAATAACTCCTCAGAACTGTGTTAATTTGGCCCAGAGCAAAATCCTAACCTGAAAAGGGAGACGGTCAGAAAGAGCTGTGAGTGAACAGGCTTGTAGGGTCCTGGTCCTTCAGCAGCTCTCTGAAGGTGAGTGCAAGGCACGATGCATGAGCCCAGAGCCCAGGAGCTACAGTGGAGAACGGTGCTGTCAAGCCTCCTCTTTGTACTGCTTTTTTTTCTTCCAGGACTGTCAGCTTTTCTTAGTAATGCTGTCAATTAGACTTGCACCAGTAGTGACTCAGTGTTTAAGGTCCCTTTTTGTTCTCACATTTCTTCTTCCATTTCCTCCTCAGGCCACGTCTCCAGAAGATCTATTTGACCAACAGACAGCACAGTCTCCTTTTGGCTTACTAGAACCCCATCTAGAAGCTGGAGCTATTCTTAGTCCAACCAAGATCACTCCAGTCCCTAAGCCCAGAACACAAGCTGGGAAGCCTCAGGAGAGCAGGGGGAGCAGTGAAAGGCAGCCCCTGTCAGCAAGCACAGCTGAGGCCATTGTACTGCCTCCCCAGAACGCTCCCTTTGCTCCAAAGGTGCCACCACGAAGAAAGAAGTCAGCTCCTGCAGCTTTTCATCTCCAAGTTCTCCAGAGCAGTGACAGCCCCCTTTTTAGTGGGTCACTGTTCAACTCCAACAACAACAACCCTGGGTCTTGTCCCCAGACTCATGGCCCTGCTCGCTCGGGTCCCACAGCCTCTGCTGGCCCAGAAAACAGCACAACTCAGCCCTTGGCACCACGTGCTGCAGAACTGACGGCGAAGCTCCAGGGCCCTTCTGCACCAGCAGGCCAGCATCCACAACAACTGGATACCAGCTCCCTTCCAGAGAACACCAATCTTCTGGACCTGGACATGCATTCTTCCTTCCCTCTTTCCATACAGGCACCATCAGCTACTTCTTCAGCACACACTTCAGAAAATTTAAATCACCCCAATCTGAAAGATTTCAGTCACTGGGTTACATTTAGTGATGATGAAGACAGCAGTGCAGTGGCAGAAGGGTTCAACAAACTGCTCGTCTTAGAACAAAACAAAAACACCTTAATGAAAACAAATACTGATTTAGAATTGTAAATTTTGCCCTCTTATTTGTTCCAAAAGAAATCATAATTATGATGCAAAATAAAAAATAAATCTTTTTTTATTTAATTAAATAGGTCATCTGTCCATGCTACATTTCATTTTCACATTTAAAGATACGACCCCTGGAGGGAAGTACATAGAGAACATACAACCTAACATTACCTACAGTTCATTTGAAAACTTCCTTATTCTAAGTTATTTCTTTTTATTAATCTATCTTAAGATGTTTTATTTCATTTCAGGTACAAATCATATGTAAGAACATGTACGGAAAAAAGACATTAAGAAAAACATTTTCCTGTGAAATGTATATTTTAATCAATCTCTGTTTGAAATAAAGCATCCTTACTTCGAAGAGTTGGGCTGCCACAGTTATTTTGGAATGAACATCCAAAGGTGGAATGACAACAGCAGTAACACTGGTATTACTCTGCTGCAAGTTTCCAAAACTCACCCTGCTCTTTGTTCCCAAGCCCATGTCCAACAGCACACCTTGAAGAGGGATTGTAGATTTCCACATGCTGTTTCACTGCAAAGAAATGCTACAGGCTGCTTGTGCATTGCCTGTGCAGCTCCTGAGGAAAAATGGGGAATGGTTGGGACCAGCTGATTCCACAGGTATTGGCTTAGGCACGTCTTACGCTAAAGGCAGTTTGGCAATTGAGTACTTGTGTCCCTGTTCCCGCTCTGTGTCTTCATAGGCAAATGCCATGTCAGCCTTCTGTCTCCACCGTGTAGATGAGGAATGAGCTGGTCCTTCTTGCCTTGCCTGGGGGGTAGAACTGCACATGATAGATGCCATTTGTGCAAAGCAGGCAGTTAATAACCAGATTGCAACTTGTCATGGTAACTTGTTAAGCATCAAGAGCTTTCATTATTAAAGGAAGGAGAACATTTTTAAGCAGGTGGTGAAGCTGAAAAAACAACTAATTTTAAAAAAAAATAATTTAAGATGTATTTAAAAAGAAGTTGTTTGTTTTATTTTTTTTTCCTTTTTCCATAGGAAAATTAATTTGCTTGTTCTGAGTTTCCCAAACACTGGGAATTCAGCCATTTTCTTCCTCACAATGCCTACCTGTTTCTCTGCCACTGCCAAATTTTGAACACAAGACATCCTGTAAGAGGGGATGCTGCCTTTGAGCACCTGTCATCCTCCTCTGCTCTCTTGTTTGCCAGACACTTTAAAAAAATCCCCAGAACCTTCAAAGGCCAAGCCCATAAAGCCCAGTGCTAAGCTTCTTGCCTGAGTGTCAGTTGAACGTGGTTGCAGGCTGGTGAATAATATAAGATACTCGTTTCCCTACAAGATGATACAAAGCCTTTGCCTCTTAGTCCTCCTCTTAAAAAAAATACAGTGAAGATTTATGGGCACATCTCAGTATAGAACAGTAGCAGTAAAAGAGAAAGAGTAGGGAATATGACCACATCCAACATTTTCTGCAAAGATAATTAACAGCTCTAGGACAGCTAATTTACATGTTAATGAAAGTGTTAGCAGGAAAGCCAATTAAACTGGATTTATACAAGTCAAATAAAATCTGCTTTATTACTCTCCTTGAATAAGAGACGGATGTGGCCTTTAGCATTCTATCTTATGTCTGCGTCTGTGGCAAGCTGCCCGCTGAAGGATGAATCCCGGCAGTTCGCTGGTTTATGCTATCAGTGACAGCAGATATTGCTCAGTCGCAGCAAATCAAGGGAAGGGGACAGACAGTCCAGCTGAAAAGGTTACAGCACAGAATGAGGAATCTCCTGTCTCAATAAATTACCTTCCACACCGGTGCCCAACGTCCCAGCCAAGTGTTTTCTCAGAAGCAGGAGCTCGTGACCTGCTTGTGACCTGGTTCTAGTTTCAATGGTCAGAGGAAGCAAAGCAGAGCCAGACTTGTTCCATGTTTGGGAAATCACTACAGAGAACTCAGACAGCAGGAGCCAGTGATTCCTTCCTTCTCCTTTGGGATTAAGCCAGGCTCCACCATGTGAAAAGAGGCCAAGTAACCTGAACCCTTATTATTACCTGATGTCCACAACCAGGGAACCCACAGCACAGCTCTGTTCTCAGCTCTGCTGCCCATCCTCACTGGGACATAATCGATGGAAATGAGTGTCCTCAGGGACAGCTGATACAGAAATCAGTCTTCAGGGACATATAATGGGTTGTGGGGAGTGGTTATCCCCTGACATTTTTCCAGTCATGAGCCCAGCACTTGGCAAAAATTGATGGCAGCTGTGAAGCCAGGTACGGATGATTTACCAGATACAAGTCTACAAGTGTCTGCTTCTTTAATGTGAGAGGCTTTGGCAAGACACCACGTGAGCTCGCCCAGGGCCTGCAGTATTGCAGCTTCAAGTTGCAGTAAGCACCCTGGTTGCTCTGCTGCATTTGTGCTTGGGGTGGCTAAGTGGTTCTCCTTGGTAAAGCAACTGCCTGATTCAGCTTTTTCAGGGGGGGTTACCACTGAAACAAACAACAATAAAGAGACCCAAGTTAGAATGGTTAGAATTTTCACTCTGACTCTTGGTGACTGTTGCTGCTAGAAACACCAATATAGTTATAGATGTTGTCCAGACTGCTGGACAACAAAGGCAAGAAGGCTGACCAACCCCTTTTAGCCTTCCCTTCCCATCTATTTTACTCCTGGATGCCACAAAGCAGATGAAACTTCATCTCAGACAACTCACACCTAACCTGCCTGCCACACCTGCAGCTGAGCCACTGGATAGGATTAAAAGAGTGGTTTGAGACCTGAGAATTTACAGAAAGACATACTCTCAACTACTGTGACACCAGGAAGCATAAAAGCATCCAATTCCTGATGAGAAGCGCCACAGACCTGCTGGCTATGTCTGTACACACTTTAGAAGACACTGCTGCAAAATCCAAAAGCACAACTGACAAACTGCTCAGTGTGGCAAAACATGCCTGACCAGCCACCCCCAGCACTGTGCCTCTTCCCCAAGTAAAAGGTAACATTACATTCTCTCAGCACAAAACAATCATAAAACATATCACTATCACTAAAACATAATGCAGGTCTTTAACAAAAATGAGCATGGTCCAGAGTATTCAGCTGGCAGATCATCAACCTTTAATATACTTTGTGACATAGCCAAGACATTTTTTTAAATCACATTTTATTACTATATTTCAAAAAAATAAAACCCAAGCCCCCAAACCCAACAACTCCCCCACCAAATATTAGTTTTAGAAGTTACACATACATAAATAAAGTTACAAAAAGGAGAACATTGCCTTAAGAATTCCAGTTACAAAACACAGGTACATTTACTAAGCTTAATGTTTAATGTCACTGATCTGAATCTGTGTAAGCCAAAGGAGTCTATTAAAACCAATAGATCTGTCACATGAAACAAGCATTCAGTTATTAGATGCCTGGTCTATTCACCATGAATTCCACATACTCTACTTTGTGAATACAAAGTGTACTAGTATATTTACACTCCAAAGTCTAAACCACAGTGTAAAAAATATAAAGCTCTTTAGAAATTAGGATATTTCTGTTACATTTTCTATACAAAATACTGCCATGCAGTGTTCTTAACTACATCTCAGTTAGGGGGGGAAATGCTCTTGTGTATTTTGAGCTGCAGTGTCCTCCTGGGCTGCTCTCAAGACCTGCCAGGACTGCAGTGCCCACAGCACCAAGCCCATGCAGAGCTGCAAGGTGCAGCCCACCTCCCTGGCAGTTTTCAGAGCCATCATTTGAAGGGCAGTAGTATTGGATCCATCTCACAGGAGTGATGTGAGGAGACACCTCAAGCCTGATCAACACAGACCTTATCTAACAAATGGTCAACAAAAGCAGTACAGCCTTACACAGCCCATGTTTGTTTTCAGAGGGATAAAAGTGCAAAGAAAGGAAGTAAAGAGACTGCAATAACATGAGGCTGCTTTTAACCACAGTGCAAACTATCTAAGACTTCAAAAAAGTGACTGTGCACTGCCATTTTTTTATCTGTCTAAAAATACTGATTTCTCATCAGTACTGTTAGGGTATCCTAAACATAAACTCAAATAAGACACTGCTGTTTTTCTCTGTATCTACACCAACAGACATATTTGGCCCCCAAGAAACCAAAACATTTGCGGTAATTTCCAGTGAGGCCTTACAATCACCTGATATTTTTTTTTCCCTGCTTTACTTTTTTCTACCTCAGCTCCAAACCCTAAGCATTTGCTTTCTTGTCAGGGCCTACATTTTGTTGTGCTCCAACTGAGCATTTTCAGTGCTCTTCTTAAAGTTAGCTACAGAAAAGTTTCTACATGAATAACACAAGCCAGGGATTTGAATGTACCAATTTCTTGGTCTGTCCCAAGAGCAAAGCAGAAGAGCTGAACCCATCAAACACATCTTCAGTGTGAGCAAGCACAGAACTGCACTGTCTGACCAGATACACACTGTCCCAAGGGAAGCAATCTCACAAGTTGCTAAGATTAGGAGGGAAATATACAAGAAGATGAATATTTCTTTTGTTTTCATTAATACGAAGAGACTAAAACAACAACAATTTTCTAACTAAGGCAAGCTACCAACCTGTCTCTTTTCATGCAGAAAAACAGATACTGTGTCTGCTGACCAATCTGGGTGATCTATTAAATGAAAAGGCAAATGACAAAATTGTGCAATTAGACTAAAATGCCAAATTCATTCACTTGAATACTATTTTTTCAGGCTCCAGTCAGGCTACCCTAACGTAGACAGTAAACCAAAACTTTGCAGTAATCACATGCTGCTTTTCCCCTTTGACACAATAGAAACCACCTCATTTAACTGTTCCTAAACCTCTCTGTAAGACCTTATCCCCAGGTATATATTTACCTGCTTTCAAAGCAAGCTTGGGGTTTTTTTTGTTAAAAGAAGATATCCTGGGCACTCACTTTTTGCCAAGTTTGTATTTGTTTTGAATGTATTTTGAGAAACTGGACAGGTGTCTAAAGCTCAAGATGTACAGGAAACTATTCAGCAGCATATACTATTGACACAGCACCCTTGTAATTCTGCAGATCCCGTAACAAATGTTAGGAGAAGTTTCTGTGTTACACCAAACACAGGACACAAGCAGAAAAGGATGGCAAAACCTCAGTCTCACAGTTCTTGGGCTAAAACATCCTGAATGAACTTCAGTGTACGCTGATACAGGAAAGCATCCTTCTTCTTTGGCTTGCAAATATTTAGATGATTAACATCCACTGGAATAAGGTCTCCAATTCCTATATCTGGGAAAGAGAAAAAAAAAAAAAAATAAGAAAACTATCAGAGTTCATAAGATGACCTAGACTGAAAAGAACATCTTGCATTAGCAATTTCTCTCTCAAGAGCAACCTCTCCTATCTTCAGTAAAACTCTTTGTTCGTCATTATTTTTTCATGTGCTAAAAGCATCGGTACACACAGTTATGGCCTGATAGAGCTCTGTGCTGCCACAAAACCCACACTGCCACACTACACCATTAGGGCAGAGTTCTACTGTTGTTTGAAATACACAAATGGACATTTCTCCATACAGATAACTTTGCTGAAACAGAACTTCAATAGCGCAGTCCTGACTGAGGTTTAAGTGCTGATATAAGCAGGGATGTAGTTTAATGTGTGGTATCTTGAATCTGATAACCACTAATAGCCCATATTCCTTACTTTGCAACATGGGCATTAAAATTTGGACTAGAATGAACCTGAAATATGCTGCAAATCACTACACACATTTCCAGGTAAATTAAATATTTACATTGCTTAATTGTAGAATACAAATATTCCATTTTCAGGTACTGATTTTGGACACACTACAGCATTTATTCTTTTCTTGACAGCCATCACTACTAACTTTCCAGTTAGGATGCTGTGACCACTACATTATTGTCTACTCACTCAGTATCTAGAGAAATCCTCTATTTTGCTTTGACTTCTGTATCTCTAACCATATAAAATTACACCAGAGCAGGATGAAGCTCTGCTTTCCTATGCCCAAGCAAACATGCAAGAAACAGGGAGCTTCCTGCTCATCAGCCTGTGTTTTGAACAGGGTGAGTGGCCTGCTACTGAACTGACACATGCCCTCTAAAGGTTTTCAAGAGCACTCATGTGCTGCACTAGGTGTCATCCCTAGAAGAGGAGAGACATGCTACAAAATCACGAGAGCACAGTGCTCATTTGGGCTCTGTTATGTGGCCCTCTTTTTGACCTTATTTTGCTAAATAATAACAAATAAAAGTCCAGTTTTTCAGTCCTTGCCAAGAAAATTGCATCAGCAACATTTTTACAAAACACTGCTGCTCAAGAGGACATATTGTAAAAATACTGCTAAATAGTGACTCAGAAAAACAGGGATGTGTAGTCCACGTTTTTCAGAGCACCCGACCTTACACTCAAGCTGGTGGAAAGCTTGGTCTAAAACCTAACAAAGCAATGGTTTCTGGCTTTACAGATACCTTAGGCAGTGCAAAAGAAAGACTGAAAAGATAAGAATTAAAACAGTTTTATAAGTTGAACACATATTAAAAAAAACAAGGGAAAAAAATGTCTGTTTTCCCCTTCTCCTACAAAAGGCAAAAAGATGGAGGGAACTCTTCAGGAGGCAAACTCTATTGCTGGAGTTCATGAGATGTGAAAGGTAAAGGATTCTTAACACTGAAAACCAGTTTTGTGACATTTTCCTTCCATTTGCAGTTTACAAACTTTCTTAGTTTTTTAAAGAAGAAAATGGCTGGAATTTGCAGAAGCATCTGAAACACTATGCAGCCCACCTACACAAAGATAAACCACAACCAGTCATAATTCCAAAGGAAAGGACTCCAACATTAGACCAGGGTCTACCCTGGTTTTTTTAACAAACATTACTCTCATTTAGAAAAATCAAAACAAACATCTGCTATTCTAACATCTAAATGTAGCTGCTTCTGATCTCAGCAGAGAGGCTCAGTCAAGAGTTTAAACAAACCTCCCCTCCACAGTAACAGACTTACTTTTCTATGGTTTCTATTAGGTTTTTTACCATAATATTTCTAACCTTTTCTCGTTATTGATGTTTACATCAATATATATACCAAAGTAAATAAAATAAATGGCTATTTCTCACCTGCTGACTCCACAGGTACAACATGCAGTTTTATCATGCTGCCTATGTGTGTTGGTAGGGTCTCTGCAAAACTCAGCACTGAAAATTTCTTGTCTTTGGCAAAAGACAAGAAGTCATCATTCAGCTCTTTAAGGGCAGGAGAATCTGAGAAAGAGGAACATAGATTTTGCAGTGTTATAACATTTTTCTGGCAAGACTATGTTTTTAGAGATGTTTTTATTACTCTGATGAGTAAAAGGAATAGTATTTTGTTTGTAATCCCTTTTTCCAACTAGCATATGCAACAATTTGTTCTGACTCCCCGTTTTCCCCTCACCTCTGCAATCAAATGGAACAGCTACTCAGAATTACTTGCAATAATTTAATACACAACCCAAAATGTAAAAAGGAGGTTTGTTGTTTTTACCCAGCTTTTTCTGACAGCACAATGAAAAAATCCAAAGCACCAAGAAGAGATTAGCAGAGTTCCTGTTGCTAGATGGTAGCAAAGTGAACATACCCTTGCTGAGCTCTTTAACCTCCACAGACGGGAAGAGAAGATATCTGGCATTTATAGAATATTCAGCCAGCTGGGAACCATGGTGAGGTACACTATAAAATACGATTCCTCTGGTGTTGTTTACAATTTTATCCATTTCTGGATTCTTGGAAGCATCCACCAGCATCTTTTTGACTAGAAGACCTGGCAACAGAAGCTGACTTAATGTAGGGATTTAAATTACTGGGAAATAATGTTCATGCTATATTAACCATGAAACAATTAACCATATTCTTGCCTTGCTTGGTTAGTCCTTAGATTGTCAAATATGTAAGATTAACTTGAAAAAAACCCAAACCACGCCTGAGGAGGCATCAATATAAAATGTCAATGAATGATGCAAATACAATTTTGAGTTGCTTTATGTGTTGCTAATGACATTTACTATATGCCTGATCATGGAGAAAATTTTGCCTCTGGATTTCCATTTACATGAATTTCAATTCATTGAGTTTTTAAATCAACACAGGAAGAACAAACAGCAATAAAAATCCTTTCAATATGTATATGCTATTAAATATAATGCATTAAGAGAATAGAAATCTGTTTTTCATTTTTAAGTCTTCGCCAATTTTTAAAATAAACTATTCTGAATAATTGCATTTCTACCTGAACTTGGTTAATGGCTTATTCTGCAATCTTTAATACAAATAAATGCCTTATATCAAACAGGCAACATGCTTACCACCCATGCTATGGGATACCCACACCAGAGGTCTGTCTCCAATCCCAGCAGCTTTGAGCTTGTCAAGCAGCTCACCGCTCCTGAAAGCAATAGACTTCCTGCAAAGAAAAAACAAATGCAGGCATAATGGAGCATGACAGGTTAAAAGGCAATGTTAAAACACAATGAATTTTAGAGCTGCACATTTATGAAAGTGAATTAGGTAAACAAATATTATTTATTAAATTATTGTTTCTGCATTGAAAAAGGCCAAGAACTTTTCTAAGGATGGCTTTACAAGGACAATGGGAATTGAGCTAAATTCAGTTTCTCACTCTTGCTAGAAAGTTTTATTTTAATTTTGCTCAGCAAACATTTCTGTTTTCCTAACAAGTTGTTTTATGGAGTTTTAAATAGTTTCATTTATACGTTGTAGCAAAACAGTTTTTATTCTATGAAAGCAACATCAACACATAATGAACTTCATACCCTGCAACACGAACAAGCCTCATATACTTTGCTGAACAACACTCAAAATGTGAAGCAGGGTACACAAATTTAAAAACTAAGTTAATCATCAACCAGTACATTAATAAAAATCACAACTAATGTCAGTTACACTTGCCAGACAATCTCCAAATGCTTCATACTGGAATAGTATGAAAGCACAATAATCTCAATTTTATAAATGAAGAGACTGAACTCTGGAAAGGCTAAACTACACATTAAAGTTTGAAAATGAGTCTGTGGTAGAACCAAAACAATGTCAATGCCCAATCCAAGCTTGAAAGTGCAACATTTGCACTTTACATTACTCCTTGCAGTGTAACAAGAATCAAGAAGGCCCTTGGGTAATGAAAACATCAGGATATGGGGGCAACCACTGTGCAAAATAATTCACTTCATCTCTGTTGGTCTCAGCATTCTCACTAGAAATTGCTTTATGACACATATGAAAAGAATAATCAAATGTGTCTTCTCAGTTGAACAGTACGCTCTAGGCTAGCAGAGAGACATAAAAATTCACTTTTGAAACAGCGAATGAGACCGTACATTTAAAAGCAAACCTAAGGTTGCTTTTCTACTGCTACCTCCTTGCCCCTGCTAGTTAAACATATCTTCAATATCTTTCATTTATTATTAACCATATAAAATCACAAAATTATCAAATATTATGGTTGGGTGACCATAAATAGCAGGTAATGAAATTTTCCATTTTGTAATGAAAAGGACATTAACTTAGGAAAAAAAAAGTAAATATATGTTTGTTTAACATACTTACTCCAGACAGACACAAGAAAAGTTTTACAATCATAGAATCATTTATGTTAAAAAAATCTGTAAGATCATTGAGTCCAACTGTTAGCCCAAGGACAGCCAAGTCCCCCATAAACCCACATCCCCAAGAGCTTTATCTGCCTGTCTTTATATTATCTTCAGGGACTGGGACTCAACCACTTCCCTGGGCAACCTCTTCCAGGGTTTGACAATGCTTTTAGTGAAGATTTTTTTCCTATTTAAACCTCCCCTGGCAACTTAAAGCCACTTTCAGTCTTCTTGGGACCTGCACAGGTAACCACCTAGATGCTTCTTACTGTCATTTTTCTGCCTAATTTCAATTAGGTACATTAACAGTCACATGTTCCTCCTCTTCTCCCAGCTTATGTGTTTTCTTCAATGCAATAATTGCATCGATCTTTGGTATCGCCAGAGAGAGGAGGGAATGAACAAATACCAAGTTCCTGACCTATTATACACATGTTGAATTTTTTTCTTCCCTGCACAAAAAATATTATTAATTTTCAGATTCTTAATCTGTATGCAGCTATGGACACACATCTGCTGCAGTACACAAGTCGAATTTACGGTACTGGTTACACGCTTAAATATCTGAATGAATGTTTGAAGGATTCTGATTTAAAGATCACTGAACTTAATTACCAAATTCTATTCAAGAATAAAACCTTTACAGGCTCAAAGTGTTTTTAGTTTTCAACATGTTTGGTGGTAGCATCTTCCTCTGACCTACCCTGTTTAAGGTCAGTAAAAACACCATTCCTCTGGCAAGGGCAATTACACTCTGATTGAATCAGATACAGTAATTGTATTTTATCATCAGAGTAATATTTTTTGAATAAAAGTAGGTTTGTATCAGAAACAGTGTGGCCACAGCAGGACTAGGAAAGTAATTGGTGAGGCAGCACCCTGAGTCCTGTGTTCAGTTTTGGGCCCCTCACTACCACAAAGACATTGAGGCTCTACAACCAGTCCAGAGAAGCACAAAGGAGCCAGTGAAGGGTCTGGAGGGCAAGTCCTGTGAGGATAGGCAGAAGGAACTGGGAGTGATTAGCCTGGAGAAGAGGAGGCCCAGGGAAGACCTTACCACTCTCTACAACCACCTGAAAGGAGGGCGTAGCTGGGTGGGGGTTGGCCTGTTCTCCCAGGGAACCAGTGGCACGATGACAGATAACAGTCTTACATTGTGCCAGGGAAGGTTTAGGTTGGAAATTAGGAAAAATTTCTTCATCAAAAGGGTTGTGAAGCTCTAGAACAGGCTTCCCAGAAGTGGTTGAGTCCCCATTCCTTGAAGCTTCTAAAAGGCATGTGGATGTGGGACTTAGGACTCATTTTGACTTGCCAGTGCTGCGTTATTGGCTGTACTTGATCATCTGAAGGGTCTTTTCCAACGTAAATGATTCTATGAAAATATATGCTTCATTTTATCAGGAGTATAAAGCCACAGTGCAGTGATTTTTTTTGCTGTGCTTATGAAGCATTATTGTGTGAATTTAGAAAATACTTTCTTTAAGATATAAGTTGGTGTTGTATTTTCATTAACTAATAGCAGAATTTAGCGTCTTCCTTAGCGTGAAGCAGAACAGACTGTAAGAATTTATGAAATTGACACATGTAGCTACCTATGAGGCTAAAAAGTTAAGCATATCATGACTATACTTAATATTTTTTCTAATTTGATTTTTCAAAGTTACAGGAAAAGTTAAATTGACTCTTTCACACTAGGTGATCTCAAGGATCAGCTTTACAGGTCTGCCCCCCCTCCAAACTGAAGATGCTGCATTTATTACCTGTGAGCCTCAACAGGACATTTTGCTTTCCAGTCACTCAAATGGGTGTCATACTCCACAGATATGATTCTAAGGGAAGGACAGTCTGAAGCAAGCCATGTCTAAATTAAAGCAAAGCAAAACCAAAGGAGCATATAATTGAGGTACTTAAACTCTTCAAAGCAATGGAGAAAAGATGTTACTGTGGGGACAATATCAAGCAAGACTTTTGCTCTTTAGTTAATCCCCAAATACACTTTACACCTGCATTATCATCCTTTCGTTACATGCTGGTGAACTCTGGATTGTTCCTGAGCCACAAAGCAGGCAAAGAATGAAGATTCACCTCTAACTCGTGTGTTTCTGGCTCCCTCTCCTGGGTGAAACAAGACTTACTAAGATTACCAACAGGACTGATCAGCTCAAGTTTCACAGAGGTACTTTAGTGGCTATACCAGTGTGAGTTTGCTTGGAGCAGTAATTACTTATTAACCAACAACACTTAAATAGCAATCTGCAGAAAGTAAGGTACTTACTAGGTAAGAAAGGGAACTTAATTTAAAATGTTATATTCTAGAAATCTTTTCCTCAGCAATAGCTTTTTTTATAAAAAAAGCAAAAAAAACCAAAAACAAACCCAAAACAAGAGAGAGCGCATAAATAAAGCGGCCATTGCCTTCTCTTTTTCTACCATGTGAATGATGCTGAGAACAAAAAACTTAGCAGGGATTTTTCCTTGCAAGAACAACAAGCAACTCATTAACAAAAATTTACCATCAGGAACTTGAATACTGCCACTTCAATTACAAGTAATTGAATTCAAAAAGACATTTGCCAGACAGTGTCCTTCTAGATGCTCTGGACAGCTCTCATGAATGAGAAAACAGCAGCCACATGTGAAAACATTACTGTCTTTTTACCTTTGGCCAGCACTGACTATAGTCCTCTTCCCCTTCTGAAGCCTTTTTATCCGAACGCCGGTCGATGTCTTGCTGTCGCCAGGTTTTAAATGCTGCTCCCAAAAGACCATGAACAAAAAGGATGTCTGCTCTGATGGGCTGGCTGATCAACCAAAAGGAAATTTTAAGAGATATGTGGCACATGTTCTTTTAGCAAATTGGAACTTTTAACCTAAGGGATGCCAAAATGCATTTCTAACACTACATGTTATTTCTTATCTTATGGGCAACATTTCATTATATTTCAAAGAGCATAGTCATATAAAAACATAAACTAGGGAACCACACAGAAGAAAGATATAAGATGAGGTATGGAAAATGCCCACCTCACAAATCATTATTTTCTATAATGAAACCAGCTACTCTTCATGTGGCTTGGTAGCTCCAGCCTCATCATCACATTAGATTTTCACTGTAACTGAAGTAACACCAATGACCCAGGGAATGGTTGCTACTGACACCCAAGCTGGAGACTGCTTTAGTCCCAGATACTATTACTAAGGATTACTACTATTACTAAGGATGAAAATTCACTGCATCTTAGGCCAGCATATGCTGTTGCCAGTAGAATAATTACAAGGCACAGTATCCCAAGACAAAGTGCAAAGGTTAAACAGTTGCAACACACTCAAAGCGGTAACTAATTTCATGTTTTGTTTTCAGATTTTCCCTGCATTACAGTAATACTCTGTCCACACCTATGGACTGCTCCAACCACTTCTACTGTTCTACTTGAGAATTTAAATTCAATCTTTTCAACCCACCAAAGAACAGAAAGGGAAAGGTAACATCGGTACAGCAGCACTCTGATGTCAACTCTTCCAAAGTTTTGTAACAGAACAGTAGAAGAAGTAACTCCAAGTACAGCATGTACAATGACTCCTTCTACTTTACCTGCTACGATATTGCGGATGTAAGACATAAACACCATCTGGATATTTTTCTTTCACCGCGTCCCTGTCTAGATTAGCCAAAGCTCTGGATGCATGAGAAGACTGAATGACGTGTGGGGATTTCATTACTTCAGCAAGTACAGAAACCCAACCTACATTGAGAAAATGAAGTGGCAGGTTAACTAACAGAAACATTATCTGAACGACAGAATTCAGAAACATCAACCACCAAACTATGCATCTGAAAACAGATGCTAAAACTAAAGAATGGCAATGTCAAAATAAATTATTTCAATCTACTCTTTACCTCAGGAAAGTCAAGGCTAGGTAAGTGGAATCTCCTAAATTCAAAAATTCAGATGTATTTTACTACTGTTCAGCTTATGATCTGAAAGAGAACCCCTTCTCAGAAGAAAAAGGAAGCGTATCAGCAGGTCAGTACAGCTGTAACAAGAACAGATCTCACATCTCTTCTTGCAGGTAAAATGCTAGGAAGATGGAGACAATGAAGCTTAAAGATAAGAAAGGCATAGAAAACAACCTACAGGAACAATGGCAGGTAAAAAATTGATGCTTGCTGTGAAAGTACAATAATTTCTAATTGTAAAATCCAGCATAAGAAAAACTCTTTATGTGATTTAAAATATCTTTGCCATTCTAAAATTTGTATACTATTTATATGTTAGAAACATAAGACAATTAAATTGGATACAATATTGGAGTCAATAAAATTTAAGTCGAAGATATTCTGACTTACAAACACTTTATGACACTCTACCTAAGGTGTAGAATTTTCTTAAACATGGATGGGAATTGTCATAGACTACTGAGCAATGTAAAGCAATATTTCTTATGTGCATATGCACATGGTTCCATAAAATCCTAATAAATCTTACTGTTGGTAGCAAAAACAGCCTATAAATCACAGTTACATTACAGTCAAATTCATAAATAAAACCTGGGGATTTACTTCATGAGCATTGTTTCAAAACTATGTACATTATGCTGCTACTACTATAGTCAGTAAGCTGCTAATTCAAGATCGTTTACTGTCCACCAAGGAGAAGAACAAACTGACATTTGAGTTTTGCCTTAAACAAACAAAACTTCTAGGACCTCTGAGGACTGTAATTTTTTTAAGAATTATGTATTTAAATTATGTTTCTAAGCAGAATATATGCTGACCACTGTGAAAGCTGTCCTTAAGAATACTATCTAAACTCTACTTTCAGCTCTCCAAACACAATGGAAGACTGCCAAGTAGTCCGAATAAAACTAGTTTGGTTTCTGGTTTTGCATTTCTCTTAAATAAGGCAAGATGAAGAGTCAAAAATAACAGTTTAGAATCAAAAGTAAGTGTTCTGTCTCCAGATACCCCATCACAGCTACTACACAGTGCAAAACTGTTTTCCTTTTTCTTCTTCTTCCTGTGCCAGCAGTTTTTGCAAGAAAAAGTGCCTTAGAGGTTCTTTCTTCTTATGCATCATCCAGCAATAAAAGAGAAGCTTTATCAACTCTGGACTAGCACTATTTGACTTCTCATCTCTGGAGTTTGATTCACTATCTAAAATTCCTTTTGTACTGGAAGCTCTGTCCCAGGGAACTGCTGACTCTCCTGTTTCAATCTCTTCTACATATACAGCTTCAACAATCATTAGAATTTAAGACTGGGGCCAGAGCTCAGGACAAAGGCCTTTATAGTCCAGCTGCCTTTCTTCAGAAGGGAACAGTATGGAAGCTGCAGAACAGTGTAAGAACAGAGCAATAAAAGGACAATTATACTATTCTGATTCTAGTCTACAACCTCACCTTTTCTGCAGTCAACTTGGTCTCCATGTGTAGAACTTTATGGATTTTCCTTTTCATGAATTCATCTCATTATTCTTTGAAGTTTTGTGAGTCTTCAACTACCATAATGTTTTGTGGCAAGTTTTACTTTGGTCATGCAGCACATGGAAAATACTGTTTAGCTGTTCTGTCTCTTTATAATTTAAAGTACAAGAACCCTTGGTCTTGCATTACAACAAACAGCAGATGACCATTCTCTCTTTGCCTTCTCTATGCCAGTGAAGAGAATTTCATAAATCTCTGTCATATTCTCTTTCAGCTGCTTTTTCCATGCTAAGTGTCTTAGTCTAGCTATTTGTTCTTCATATCACAGCAGTTGCAAATTTTTAATCACCCTCACCATCCTTTCCTGTGCCTTTACTACTTCTCCTTTGTGTAAAAATGCAAACTCTAACAAAAACAAGGCAAAAAACAGCTTGGATTTATAGACCTGCATATTGGTATTTTCTATTTATTTATTTTATTAATTTATCTGAAACTTTTGGAGTAGAAATCTTCCACTGAGACAGCTTTCCTTTTACCTGCACGTACTATGGATGAGTGAAGACGTTCATCCAAAGCCATATTCCCAATAATGCGGATTATGTTCCTCTGTATCTTTGCTGAATCTTTACGTAGCTGGTATATCCTCTGCAGTAGCTGGAGGCCTCCTTTAGCTTCAATTTTATCACAGTGAGAAGAAATCTGGCATTACACAGTAAATACAGTAACAATGAATAGATGTTCTGTAAAACCTTTTTTTAGATGCTGTTAACTCATAAATTAGGGAGTTTTAAGATGCAGGTATAACATAGCCCTTGTTGCACAGGAATTATTATTAATCTAGAATTTATTATGCCATATTTGAAGAGGAAATAGATATTTTAATATGAAAAATGCTCAATTCCTATGAATTGACTTGAAAAATCTGAGTACCACCCCTCCATGTCTGAGATGAAATGGTCTCCACTCAGCATGATCAAATTTCAACTCAAGTTCGAGAGTCTCAACAGGTCAGTTGTCTGCATTTGCTAAAGCACTATCTCAACCAGAGACATCTGTCCATCATCCAAAATGTAATCATTATAACTCTTTCTCTTTGAAATTAAATTTTTTTCTTTTTTACATTCCAATTAGTACTGCTATCATTCCTGATCCTAAGGGCAACAATTTAGTCGAGATGAATACGCATGGTAGCTTTGGAACTGCTGATATCCTGAAGTCTGTAGCTTTCAACAGGCACTTGGAATGAGTACAGTCACAGCTTGCTTAAACTGAAAATCTAGAATGTAACAAATTCTGGACAAAGTTGGAATTTCTATGCATGTGGCATATGAAAAGAATACCAGGAAACTGCACTTTACCCGTCCCAACTATCAGTAACCATCTGGCATTTGCAACACAGTTTTTCAGTGTTCTAGGCTTCTGAATAATGAAGTGTACAGAGAAGAATGTAGCAATAGAAAATAAGAAGCACCACTGTTACAGTCTTCATCTGTGTCTGCAAAAAACAGTCTGGTCCTGAGAAGGCCACTGAATTAGCTGCTTGCTGTGCAATATTCTGCCCAAAGAATACCTTTGTGTATGGGTAAGGTTTGCATTCTGTTCTGGTTTCTGATTAGAGTGAATTCATGATGCTGCTTTGTGAAAACCTGGCATTAGAGCTTCAGAGCTGCCCTTTTACATCTTGAAAGACACATACAGGTATAGTACGGGGAACTTGTAAAGGCAAATTAGAAACAACAACAAAAATTACACTTCCCCATGAGAAAAAAAAACTGTTACAGGAATGTGTTCATTTCACACCTGTCTCAGTTGTTTAAACATTCTTACAGA
The DNA here is from genome assembly GCF_001522545.3 of Parus major. NCBI lineage: Eukaryota > Metazoa > Chordata > Aves > Passeriformes > Paridae > Parus > Parus major. The sequence continues at coordinate 52,762,478 of NC_031770.1, read as the reverse complement.
GGAGAAAGGGATAAGAGATAAGGAAATAGCAACTCCTTCCCAATACATGAGAGTGCATTAGAAAGGAATGCCTATAAATGTAACTTTTCAGCTACAGTTTAAAAACAAATCACCTTAGAATGCTGTACTAAAGCCTGCAAGCAGAAGAGTTCCACTGTCTCTGAAGGGATTTTACTCAATGTCTCACAATATGGAAGTCCATTTCCTCCAAAACACCATAAGCCTCCCTGAAATGAAAAACCGCAAGAATAGTAACATATTTCAAATGGTTACATAAAAAAAAGGTTTCTAATCTAGAATGTTAAGTGTGTAATGATCTATAGAAATTGCTTTAAAGAGTGCACAGCATGCTTGCACTTTTCAAAATGTACAAATTACACAACAGTACATCATAAAAGTTGTTACTATTTTTAACTGGAAATATTAATTAGATTTTGAATGTGTAGTCTCCTTAGTCTATTAACTTCAAAACATACAATAAAGGGGGAAAATGTAGTATTCTCATTTTGTTAATGAATGTCATCTTTTAAGATAATTTGCTTAAGCATAAAAAAGCAAGAATCAGAGTAACTCTAGACTTGCAAAACTTAGAAGAGGAAGAAAGGTCTTCAGTATGTGGCACAGCCTCAGAAGACCAGTCTCTTAATCACGCAGCAGAAAGACCAACATAACCTCAATAAAAATCAAAATACTTCCAAGTGTGGTGTCTTACCAAAGCTCCCTTTGTAGCACGAGCTCTGGCTGTGAAAACAGTAAAGGAGTGATAGTGTAAAAATAGCACACATAACTCTGCCATAGAAAATAAAGAGTTATTGCACTCTGAAAACTCTAAATGAAGACGGACAAGCATTGTTATTAAAATGACATTCATTTTTGTTATTGCATCTTGTTAAAAAATAACAATCACTGATTAAGGAAGTCAGAACTTTTAAACAACAAAAAAAATTCACAAAAGAGAGTGGATGAAATTATTATTTTTAAGCAATAATGACACTTTAAATTACATTTCTAAAGCCATTTAGGAAGGTGCTGCACAGACACAATTGAAGAATTCCTAGATCCAGGTCCAAACAGACCACAGACTACTCCAATTCTGGTTTGGTAACAGGGACTTATTTCAAGGAGGCACTTCCATGTGATGTAACAGAGTTTACTATTTAAAGTGTGCTAACTACCTCTCTATTTTACTAGAGACATAAGAGAGGTTTAATAATCTCATCAGTAAAAGAACATTCAAATAACAGTAAGATGAAATGTGAAAAATCATTTTATGAGCACTATATGGAGAAGGAATGTTTTGGACAGAGTTTAGGAATGTCTGCTTAATGGGAAGGCTTGTAAAATATAATCTTTAACTATACCTTTCAACTGGAACAGCTGGGAAATATAAACAAGCTCTCAAGCAGACAGACTGTATTTGCAAGAGATTCTGCTCATGTTCTACACACAAAGAATCTGTATTTCTCATCTTCTTACAATGATCAAAAATACAGAACAAGATTTTTATCTTTGAGCTCTGCAGGAACAAAGAACCCAAACAGTTCTGCTCTGCAGATGGAAACTCACCCTTTGTGCAGCAAGAGTCTGGCTACTTTCACGTAAGGCAAGTGATGTGAAGTACTGGACACATGGATCAAGACCAGTCTGAGGTAAAGATACCAACAACAAGCGAAGTTCATCTTCGATGGGATAATCCTGTGAGAAGTAAGCACAAACAGCTCTGAAGTTATTTTGTTCAAAGCATGAAGCAAAATCCAGAAGAGAGAAATACTTGAAATAATGGAATCAGCCATATTAATGAGGCTGCAAGATACGAACCCTGCACTTAAGTGCTCTGCAACTTCCGTTTAATAGTTTTATCTGTAAAGATTTGTAATTACAAAACCACCAAATAAATGATCAAAAGCAAGCTTTACACTTCATACTTTGTTAACCTTATTCTAATGGTTCAAAAGAGAAAACAGCTCCTCTTGGCAGAGGAAACCTAAAAGTTTACTCTTAATGACATAGAAATTTTCATAGAATCATAAAATACTTGGAGTTGCAAGTGACCCACAATGATCATAGAAGTCCAGCTCCTGGTCCTGCACAAAGCCACCCCAAGAATCACACCATGTGCCTGAGGGCATTTTCCAAAAGCTGCTTGAATTCTGTTAGGCTTGGGGCCATGACCACTTCCCTGGGGAGCCTCTTCCAGTGCTCATCCACGCTCTGGGTGAAAAACTTTTCCTGATATCCAACCTAAACTTCCCCTGACAGAACTTCAGGCCATTCCCTCAGGTCATTACTGGTTGCCAGAGTGAAGAGATCAGTGTCTGCCTCTCAGCTTCCCCTCAAGAGGAAGTTTTAACTGCAATTGAATCCCCTCAGTCTCCTCCAGGCTGAACAGACCAAATGATCTCAGCCACTCCTCATATGGCTTCCCCACAAGGCCCTCACTATCTTTGTTGCCCTCTTTTGGACACTCTTTAATAGTCTGATGTCTTTTTTTATACTGTGGTGCCCAAAACCGCATACAGTGCTCAAGGCGAGGCCGCACCAGTGCAAACCAGGGTGGGACAATCACCTTCCTCATTCACCAATTTGTGATGCTGTGCTTTTGGTGCTGATCCATCAAAATGAATATGTAAATTACCAGTAAAAAATAAAGACATTTCTTTTAAGGTTTTGTCTAAAAAATTAATATAAGTATTTGTTTAACAATCCAATATTGATTCATAGATTCAACAAAGTAATTTTCTTTGCCCACAGTCATTGAACTTGCCATTATTCTAATTCTTTGATTAAATCAGAGATGGAGACCTATTTGCATAGAGTTGCCACAATGATTTGCTTCAACTTCCTAAGCAGTAGACTGGCAACTCTTAGCTTCAGTTACCTAGCAATCATACTGCTGCAAAAACATATCCACAACCATATACTAGTGTGACCTAGTATTTAAGGACTGACAGGCACAGATCCACTATCATATAATGTTACAAAGACAAGAAAGCAAAAACTAAAAATATTACACCTGATCAAAACTGATATTCAGAGCTGCTGGTTAAGATAAGCAGGTATTTTCTGACGGGGCCTTCTGTCCCTGTTCATTCTATTAGCATTACAAAAAATATACCTTGTACATTATACTTAATTAGCTAGTTCTGTTTATTGAAGAAGCTGATGACATGACTCCTCAGACCATCATTTTATATATATATATATCACATATATAATTACACACATTTAAAATGTGTTAAGTTAGAAATTAATTTAAAAAGAAAGCAAGGCCAAATTTATCCAATAAGGATCTGCTGGCACCCAACAGCTGGCAGTGAAGAGGTGGGCCTACAGCAGAGCACCACAGTAGCACTGAGGAAGCAAAGGCCTCCAGGAGCACACTGTGTGTGTAGGATTCTGTCAGTGCCACCAAGGCAATCCAGGATGATTTCTTCACATTGCCTACTGGATAGAGACAAGCAGCGTGTCTGTCAGACTGGTAACTGGCTCAGACTTCACTGCTTGTAAATATGTCATGTGGGTATATAGTCCGAGAATAATAATTGATCAGTGCTTCCAACCTTATTTCTTTCCATCATGCCACTCCCTAATTTAGATATACCCCAGCGGTATATCATGTATTAGTGTTTTGTATTTTGGTATTTTACTACTAGTCAGTTACTTCAGAAAAATTTCACTTTCAACCATTAACAACAAAAGCAGTAAAAAATTAGCAACTAAGAATCATCTAATGCCTACTCTTCCTTTACTTACAGTCTTTATTTTTGGCAATGGCGGTGGAGGCAGGAAAAAGCGAAGGTCGACATCTTTGGATCGAGCCAAACCTATAGCAGTCCTTTGATCACAGGTTTGAGCAACTGTGCCATACTGATAATCTGTTGTACAAGAATTTCAATGTTAGGGTTGAAAGTAACCTTATGTAATTAATATTGTTTTAAATGTAGTTTGTGATCCACTTTGTAAATATACTTGAAAAGAAGAAACATCTCTCTGCAGCCTACTTTAAAAAACTCTTTGATTTTTCTAACCACAAATTCCAAAAGTTAAAAACTGAGCTGAAATACACCTGGGCACTAACTGTTCATTATAGGCCAGTTTGATAATTCAGTGGCAAACTAGTGAAAAATAAAATATAACCTTGAAATGGATCAACACTTTTTTCTACGAAAATTTGCTTCTATTCCTGTTACTGTTACACAACACTAGAACAAAACTGACAAGCCATTTAAAATATACTTTTCACAGTCATAGACTGGCAACACTTTTCCTTTGGTGGAGATAATTTATACCTGCAAACTGAACTCACTGGAGCTGAACACTTTGGTTCTAGATGAACAATTTGTCCTAGTTGTGAAAAATTAGCACATACTTTCAGTTCTAAACTTTCTTTGACTTGAAGTATCAGGTAAAAAAAAAAAAAGTTTGTTTCCCCCATAAGGCAGTTAGCAAGAATAATTAGTGTTTGTGAAATATCCAAATACTACAACAATAAGATGTTCTTGTTTCTCTAGAGAGAAAGAGAGATAACAGAAGGCAACTAAACTCCTGATACTGGCTCTGAAATCACCTGCTAACAATATTCGTCTACAAAGGACAAAGCTCAGTTTTGGTACATCCTAGCTTTCAAACATTTTGAAATACAGTTTGCTGGTGTAAATTTCCTGTGTAAATTTAGAATTTTAAAGAGGCACTTTGAAACAAGAAAAATCCCATGGTGTGAAATTGCACTGGAAAAGTGAAAGATCCACAACTGACTAAATTACCAAAATGAGAGTCCAGAATAGAATGTCACCTAGTTTATGTAGCCTGGTTATGGAGGGGAGAGGAGGAAACACAAATCCCTTTACTTGGTGTTTTCAAGGATATTTGATGCTAGAGCAAGAGGGAGAATTTATTACTATTAAATAATAACTAGGACAAAACATGGCTTACAGATAATGCTTGCACATACAAGCCCTCTACCTCTGGTTTGTCATTACTACCCATCAGCTCCTAACCAATTTTTATTAACTTATCCATGGCCTTAAATTCACTCCTACAGAGGCTTACAAAAAAAATCACTGCCAAAACTTGTGACTGCATTAGCAATCCCAACAGAAAACCCAAGGAACTAAAGAGCATGAGCTGCTCTCTCACGCCACAGCAATGGTTACAATCCTCTGGTGAGGAAAGACAGAGGCCTGCACTGCAGACACTCACAGTGTCATGGCATTAGGAAAGAACAGCTACTTGAAATGTAAATAATTCCCCCAAGTTTCAGAGCATATTTATGCTTCTTGCAGCTACTAGCTTTTCTTCATGTTGTCAGCAGACTTGGAACAGCTAACTGAGACTGGAACTTCTGGGACAAATTAGGCTGCATCAGCATACATTACCATGCCAGTGACTGTTGCTTGCCAGATCTTGTACAGCCTGCAGTCGGATTGCTTTGTCTTCTGACTGACTTCTCTTTAAGAGAAGCCATAAGGCACACTCATGATCTTCTCCATCAAAGGTACTGAATTGTTCTTTGACCAGGAAACAAATGAAATCCAAGTTATTATTAATGAGTATTTTAACCAGACATGTTTCTATCTGTGACATAAGGAAATATGTAGTTTTTAAAATATTTGAATATTACTCATTCACAGTAATTTACAGTGTAACATTTTTAATTAGTACGATAAACAATGACAGAATGACATCAGCAAAATGCTGATCCTAAAATGGTGAGTTTGACTCATTTTAGTGGCACCAAGTTGATATTTCATGTATTTATGTGACACACACAACTCCGGGCTGACGCCTACCAACCAGAATTACCAGCAGGAGCTGCAAATTATTAGCAGCTCTTGAGGCCCTGACCTTGAAGAATTAATTTCATAAGATGACAGTGGAGATGCACATTGCTGTAATCATTTAACAGAAAGTTAAATGAGAATGCACAGTATGCCTCAGGAGCACAATTTCTGATACAAATGGAAATTCTTGTTTCAAATTGCTTGAAAAAGCAGCAACACTGTTCCAAAAAACTGTGCTGCTTTTAGTTAATATTGTCAATTTTGATGAAAGCATACATATTTTTCTAAAGTAAGACTTTGAGAGTATTTCATCCCACAAACACCTTTTTTACATGAAAGTTATATCAAATATTAACTTGGTGTGTTAAATCTTTTCTGTAAATGGGAAAAAAACAGCCCTCAAATTTCCTTTTAACCATCACTTTAATTTACTTTAAGAAAATAAATTGTTTTTATATACAGAAAAAAGACAACTGATAATCCATAAAAATATGGAAATTATAAGCTATATTATCACTGTTTCAGGAACAAAAGAACATGTTAACTTTGCTAGAAAAAGTTTTACTTCCTAATTGCCCTACTTCTTACTGCTAAAAAATAATAATCATAGATAAAGTCCTGCTTTCAATACCTACCATTAAAAGGTCTCCGGAAGATTTTAGCTTCTGTTTCTAGAATTCTCCTCACTGCTTTATGGATTTCTTTTCTGGCTTTGTATGTAATCCCTACAAGAGTATTTTTATATTACTCCAAGTCTGACAGACCGTTCCCTCACACCACTTTTCATAAATATATGGAAAAAGAGATACACACACATATGTATATAGATATTATATAATCATCTCATATACAGAGAACTATGTGCAGAAAGAACTATCTCAAATAAAAACGAACCAAAAAAGTCAGCAGCTTAAAATAAATTTGGTGACATTTCTTGGTAACAGACTTCAGGAAATGTAACTTTACTTGTTATGTAAGGGTGACTCCCAGAAACATTCTATTCTCTTAGAATTCTGTTTTAGAACTCAAACAATTATGCATCTTACCTTGATATTCACTTGGACTTAGAGAAGCTGTACGTACGTATACATAGGATTTAAGTTTTTCTTGATGTAGAGCTTGAGTATCGATTTTCAATAACTTATTTAAGGACAGGACTTCATACGTAATGAACACAAAACCTCTTTAAAGAGAAGAAAACTGCATATGAATATCAACTAAAACAATATAATGAAAAAAAAATAGCAATCATATGGGTATAAATCATCCAGATTTTACAAAACATGTAATAGTCTGAAATTATTTTGATTTAGCAAAGTAGAGAAAAGGTTATAAAATACTTGAAATAAGTTATAAATATCAGAAATTGTGCTTCAAGACTATATTCTACCATGTCTAAGGTCCCCTAATATTATGACATTTTTTTAAAGATACACATATTAAAATTTTAATTGTATCCAAAAGTTACATATATGCTCATGAGTTACAACTTACCCTAGTATAAGTGATCCAGTTACCTTTGCAATTTTTCCTTGAAAAAATTAAAACCAAGTGTCAAACAAAGTTGTGTGCATCACCTCAATATAAACAGCTACCATTCAATTATCAGACAGTAAGAATACCAACCATTAAGAACAAGCTTTAAAAAAATTTTCTATCACACTCTAGCTTTCAAGAAATTATTAACCAAAATTTACAACTGTAGAAAATATTACTTGATTATGATTTCTTGCTCTCCTAAGCAAGATGATAAAACATGTATCCTGCCAGTGCTATTTACTTTGAATATTGCTACCTCTCAATTGCATTCATTGCTCAGCTACCAGAATCAACAATAAACTTTCCCTGCCTGTAAAACTCACAGTGGTTTGGAACTCCAAATAATTTAAAGGGGTTAAGTTTTTCTTACATGTTGCAGCTATTTCTTCAGTATATTATTATATGCAGGACTATGTATGTTCTTTGAGAAGTGCTGCAGAGTCTCCATAAGAAAATACATTTTTAAAAATAATTGCATTGAATCTAACTTATAAAGCAAACAGATAATACATGCTACTTGCAACAATTTGCCTTTTAAACCTAATGATTCATTCCAGATTTCAGCTACTTTGAATCTACTTTAATCTACAAAGTTGATCTGATTATCTGGATATAAGGATCTTCATAGAGAGAAACTCTTTATCATTTCCAGTAGCAGCAAACCCAATGGAACACATCTAACCTATCATAAATGATTTCTTTTTGTCAGAATGAATTGGGAGATCTGCCCCTCAACCACTGCTACTAGCTTCCATCGTTGTGAGGCCATAAGAATTTTGCATGCAAACAAGAGGCAGCAGCTACATGTTGAAGAAATAAGTGTCAGAGAAGTTTGAAAAAGAAAAAAAATGCAATGCTTCCTGTAGAGCAGAAATTGAAATATCCTATCTTTAATGCTCAGAAAGAAATTTCAGAATAGTAAAAATTGTCATTATATGCCAAAGGCACCAATGAAAACAGAGACTAAGCAGAGCCTAAGTAAATAAGAAAAAAGAAAAAAATAGGAAAGTGCTTTATTCATTGTTTATGAAAGTAACTATTTCATGGCTCTAGAGAGCTTACTAAAAAAATCAGATACAAGTGGAATTGAAGATAGTTTAAGGAGATCACATTTAGTTAGGGAAAGGGCCTTCATCAAGGGTTTGTATCTGTTCCTAGATAATCTGCTGGTGTCATATTACAAATCGCTATGCAAAGCAAGGTCAGAAACAGAGAGCAGGGACAAAAAGAAGCTTTTAATCACTAAGTGTTCAAGGGCTTAAAACTTAAGTGTCATTTAATTATGCATGGTGTCATGCCATACCTTTTTATTAACGCTTTAGATCAATACGTAATGAACTATACTTACTGATATCATTCCAGGGTTTTTTTGTGGCTGAGCCAGAGGTTCCTATTTTTCTGTAGCAAAATACACAGTATGCAGCCACTGACATTCTGCATAATGAGGGGGGAAAGAAAAAAATAGTAATGATTGATTTGAGAATTACAGCAGAAATCCTGTAGCATTTTTTATCTCATTTTACAGCAAAGGTCATGATGGCGAAGGTCACAATAAACCATGTTTGTGTCATTTTGCTCCATATAAAGCACTCCAATTAAAGAACTCTATAAAATTCTCAATTTAATGGGCTGAATTTCAATTATAAGAAAAGTATAAAGTAGTTTTTTTATCAATTATGTTACTGTTGATTTTAGTGACTAAGTATCTCCAATTAACTTCTCTGCTTTTAAGTTTTATTTCCTACTTAGTCATTCTTCCCTAAATACCAGTTCTAGCTCCATCAAGACATTACTTAATATGACATAGGCTTTAATACAACTCAGTAACCATCTGGCTTTCAAAGTTCATAATTTATTGTGTTGGCAAGTAAGTCTTTTATTTTGACTAACAAGGCTTAAAGAACTACTTCATATAAACTAACACTTTTTGCATACACTGCAGAAGTAACATGAAACTCCTACCTTCTAAGTGAAATTTTAGTGTCTGTACTGATGCAATTATACTAAATGAAATATTGAGTTTGTGTTTATATGGATGTAAAATAACCACACCAGTATCTCTCACATACTAAACAAATTCTTGTCAAATTAGGTCTCTCTTACCACAATTACAATTAACTCAAAATGATAAAATGTCACATGTGTAAACCTGGTGCTGAAATATGGAAGCCTAATATTTTCCTGGAATGTAAGGTAATCTCTGCAGACCAAGAAAAGTGCTTATATCACTTTATCATCAGTGTCCAACATCTCTAAAGAAGGGGACTCCTTTTGTGTCCTTTCTTTAATATGTCTTCCCTCTTTTCTCATTTCCCCAAACTGATTTTTCCCTTCTCTCTTGCGAGTGCTTGGGAGATTTCTGAAAAATGTCAGCATTACCCCACTGTCTCAATCACTGCAGACTACTTTTTGACTTCTGACATTTCAACATTGCTTATCCATTCACTGCAACAGCGTACACCACACAGTGAAACACAGCTTTAAGACTTTGATAATCGGTCCTCTAGAGACACCTCTCCTGCCTCCAAACTCTCTGTCTCATGTCAGTTTCTTTACTACCTTTATTCACACATTCACATTTACTCCTCGGTAACCCCAGTCTGAAATAAACATGTGGTTCAGTGACAGCAGGTGCCACAATTACTAAAATTTAAAACATGCACCTGCAAACAGTAGGCCAAAGTGAGCACTGCTTCTCTGTTGCCAGGAGCTTTTTTTCAGGTCCAAGGGCAAGCATCAAATCATCAAATGTTAAGGGTCTGGAATAGACCTCAAAGATCACCTAATCCGAACACTCCTGCCATGGGCAGGGGAACCTCCCACCAGAGTATGTTGCTGACAGCCTTATCCAGCCTGGCCTTGAACACTTCCAAGCTTGCATCATCCAGAGCCTCCTGAGGAATCTGTTCCAGTGTCTCACCACCTGCACAGTCAAGAACTTCTTTCAAAGTATCTAATCTAAATGCTTCCCCTTTTCGTTCGTACACATTACTCCCAGTCCTATACTACAGTTCCTCATTAAATGTCCCTCTCTGACTTCCCTGTAGGACCCTTCAGGCCCTGGAAGGTTGCCGTAAGGTCTCCACACAACCTTCTCCTCTCTAACCTGAACTGCCCTAACTTCCTCAGTCTGTTTTCATAGGGAAAGTGCTCCAATCCTCTTATCAACTTCGTGGCCCTTCTCTAGACTTGCTCTAGCAGCTCCATGTCCTTCTGATGTTGGGGACCCCAGGTGAGGTCTCCCCAGGTCGGAGGAGGGGGGCAGAACCGCCTCCCTGGACCCGCTGGCCACGCTGCCCGGTTCAGCCTGTTCCTCTCGGGGCTGCGAGCGCACACTGCCGGCTCACGCTGAGCTTTTCATGCTCAGGGACATACAAATAAAATGCAAAAGGACCCATTTCGCACCCCGTTTCACAGCTGGTGAAACAGCACCTCCGAGCCCCGTCCCCTACCGGGGTGCGGTCCCCACCTACTGGCCTCGCGATTGCGCAACTGGGGCGTATTAAAAAACAAAAGCACCACCGCACACCCGACTTCAAGCAATGCAACAAGTAAGCGGGTAAGGAGCCAGGTGGGGGCGGCTCTGTGCCTCTTTCCAACAGGGAGGAACAAAGCACCCGTTAATACCCTGAGCCCCGTGTCTCCCCATAACCCGTCCGTACCGCCCGCCGCCACCCCCCGGCCCGCGCCGGGGCCCCGCTCCCACCTTCCGCCTGCGCCGCCGCTCCCTGCGGCGGCCCTCGCGCGCCGCGTGACGCCATCGCGCCGCCGGCAGCCCCAGCCAATCCGCGGGCGCTGCCGGGGGCCGGCGGGCGCTTGCGCGGGCGAGTCACTTCCGCCGGCCGGGAAGCGGCGGGGGAGAAGGACGGGTGTGAGGGAGCGGATCCAGCGGGAAACGCTCGGTCTGCGGAGGAGGTGAGGGACGGGACCGCATCCCCTGAGAACCTCCCTGTCAAGGCGGAGGTGACGGACGGACGGACGGACGAACGGACGGGAGGGAGGGAGGGAGGGGGGGTGGGAGGGAGGGAGGGTTGGCTGGCATCCCTTGGGAACCCCTCTGAGCAAAGCGGAGGTGAAGGGCAGGACGGACCAGCAACTTCCCTGGGGATTAGGGTCGTCGTAAAGAGTCTTTGAGTTTAACCGAGTCGTCGTTTGTTTGATTTTGTTTGCTGGCGGTGTGTGGGGTGTGTTGTGCTTTCAGATTTCCCGTGGTCGCCAGTGCGAGCCAAAGCAGGGGTTGCTCTTGCCCACTCTCCAGGGCTCGTAAGGGAACCGGGAAGATGGTGAATGTTCTGAAAGGCGTTCTTGTTGAATGGTGAGTAACAGCATTTACGGGCTCTCCTTGCGTCGAAGACTGTGTTTCTTTAAACCTGGATCTAATCTAAGTAACGGAAGAGTCCAGACAAAAGGAATTGTTGTGGGGAATGGTGGTGCTGAACAAGCAGAGAAAAGTGCGGCCTTTGTGGGACGAGAAGACAATTGTAGATATTCTTAATTCCAAACTCCCCATTTTTGATGCCTAAACTCTTCAAAGGAAACTGCATATGAGTATGGGGTAAAAATATGATTGCAAAAAAGTTAGCAATAACATTGTTATAAAAATCCAGGTTTTTCAAAATACATAATAGTCTGCAGATTATTTTAATTTAGCAAAGTAGAGAAAAGGATATAAAATAATTAAAATAAGCATTAACTGTGAGAAATTATGCTTCAAAGCTATGTTCTGCCATGTCTGATGGTCCCCTAACATTGTCACATTTTTTGAAAGGCACACAAGTTTGAAATTTTAGCTGTATACATAAGTTATCTATGTGCTTGTCAGGTATGACTTACCCTAGTAAAAGCAATCCAGTTATCTTCACAGTTTTTCCTTGGAAATATTAGTTGCACCCTTTTGTTTTTTATGTTGCTTGCAGACATAGTTTCTTGCTGTTGCTTGTGAACAAAGAATTTCTCTACTGATTCTTGAGGGAGAATTTAATTTCTCCTTTCCTGTTTTTTTTTATTATTTGTTTTTTTTTTTTTTAATCAGCTCTGGACCGAATTCCACGCAATGCTAACATGAGGTTCTATTTGTAGATCATATTCTAAAGGAATGTGCTTGGAGTTTGTTAATGTCAGGTTTTGGTGTAGGCGCAATGTACCTGTTTTCATATAATCTCATCTCTGGATGGAGACTCAGGCCCCTGGCTACCTCCAGAATAAAAAGAAACATCACTCAAGATGTGTGGGGTCATGGTATAGCATCATATGATGTGTGATATTTCTTCTGTATACTTAGTCTGTTAATATGTTTGCAATCTATAACTGCATAAAAGCAGTTCAGTACTTCCAAAATGTTTTCTTCTAAACATTTAAATTTAATTTAGAAGGTGACATGATGACTGTTCAGTCAGAGTGCGAGAAATGTACAATTCTTATATGAGCACTCTTTGTCTGTGCTATACTACTTTGAGCGAGATCTGTGTTCTCCTGTCTTTTGGTTATCCTTATGCTTCACGGAAGCATTTTTATGAGGCTATTGTTGAAATCAGAAATGTAAGTTCAGCCATGCCTTATTAAGAGTTGGACTTTAGAGTTTTAGCTTTGGTTTGGGTGTTTTTGAAGCTGCCTTAGCAGCAGCAAATGGAAACATTTCTCCTAATCAAGTAGCTGGTTCTACTCATTAGGCTTTATTACCATTTTATTTTTGTGTCTGCAGGAATCAAAACTACTTTGAAAGAAACTACTTTTACTAAAGCTTCATAAACTGTTGTGAGTGACTCTTGAAATTAATTTTAGTTTTCCTGAAATCTTTGGGAATATCTTCAAATGGTGTTTCTTCTGTTTGCAGCTGTAACTGTGAGGTGGGATCTGATGTGTGTTTGTCTCTACAGTGACCCAGCAATGAAGCAGTTTCTGCTCTACTTGGATGAGTCAAATGCTTTGGGAAAGAAGTTCATCATACAAGACCTGGATGAAACTCATGTCTTTGTATTAGCTGAGTTGGTCAACTTCCTCCAGGAGAGAGTGGGCGAGTTAATGGACCAGAACTCGTTTCCTATTACTCAGAAGTGAGAAAAACCAGAGAAATGAGATTACTGCAAGTTTTGGAACAGTGAATTTCAATAGTTTGGGTTGTTACTGTTTTAATAGATAACACTGTGGCATGTAAGTTCTACATAGAAGTGGCTACTATAGAAAATGCATCATTTTCATAGACAAAATAGTCTGGAATTGGATCTTGTTCCTCATTTTGAAAGAATGTGGTATCTTTATTAAAGTATTTAAAATTATACACTTGAGGAGTTCCCTTGAGAATTTTTGGTGCATGCTCTCTGGTTTTCCTTCAGATTTTTATCTTGCAATATGAGATGACCCAGAAAGTAGTGTTTCTGTATTGGAATGCTGTATGAGGTCCTCTGATGTGTTGTGTTCCTGTGTGTGATTGAATCTGATTATAGTGTGACTGACAGAAAGTTAAGAATATCTGTTGCAGTATGATCTGTGCTTCATGGAACATCTCTAAGTTGGAGGCATGGTCAGGTAGTGCTCTAACTTGCAAAGTTTTGTACAGCAGGATGAGAGTTGGTATGACTGCTTTGTTGTGTTGTTTTGAGTTGTGAGTGTTGGGGTTTTTTTTTGTTAAAACATGTTGAAAATGCCCCATACTATTTGCCTACTTTTACCAAGGCTGTGCTTTCTGAGTTGTTCTGAGTTTGGGGAGCGGTGGTGGAAGTTTAGAGGGGAAGGAAGGGTATGGGGGGGATTGGGACAACAAAATCCATTGCCCTAGATCATCATAAATTAATGGGGTAACAGAAATGGGAGACCAGTCCTATAGGTATAATTGCTTGTATTTTTTCACTGAAGCTGATGGTCAAAATAAGTTATGTGATCAGACTCCCATGCTCTATCTAACAAACAAGAAAGCTGGGTTTGGATTTTTGGTTATGGGGTTTTGTTTCTTCAGCTTACTTCTTTCTCCCGTATTGCCTTTTGCTGCAAAGAAAAAAGCTTTGTAGTGTCATGGTTTGGTTGTTTGTTTTTCTTTTACACTGTATTTGTAACTTTAACTCAGACACTGGCTTGGTTTTTCAGACCTACTCATGTACATCAGATAGATGCCACCTTTTTGTCTTTGAGAAAAAGAACAAGTGTAAAGAGAAAGGCTTTTATAAGGAACAGTTTTCCTTACTGACTCCCACTGGTGCTTGTTTCTCTTGTCCAGTAGGTATCAGATTAATTGGTCAGTTTGTCTTTGTTTCTTGTTTGGATTGGTTTTGTGGTTTGCTATTTCTTCTTTATCTATTTCTTTCCCCTCAGGAACAGGGAACCTTCAGGAGAAAGTTTCACTAGATGTTTTTAATCAAAAAGCTGTCCAAAGAAAGTTCTGTAGAATTGTGTATATTCAGGCTCACGTGGACGAGCAAATAGCCCTGTAAAATTTAACTTCATGTCATTTCTGGTACCTTCCCTTTTCTCTGACAGTATAGAACAATGAGTTGTTTAATCTCTTTCTTTCACAAGTGGGTGCTTCCCTGGTCATGTAGATTAAGAACCGGCTACACGTCTTTATCTGAAAAAAGAAGTTTAAATCTTATTTATAAAAATGGTTTATGGTTCCTTACCTCTTTCTTGAGCTTGATCTCAAGAGACTTATCAGACATTCACCTCATAACTGTTTTTCTTGTGGAAGATTATTGGGTGCTCATTTAATGGAAAATTAATCAGTAGTTTTAACATGGCATTATAGCTCAGTGCAATTTATTTAGAAGTGTCTGTTTCCTTTCTTTGGAATCCTAGTTTATTTTCCATCCAGATTCTGCTGAAAGATAAATCATTTATCATTCTCTCTTCAAATGACAGCATATGAAAAGTCATGTTTGGAATTCCACATGTTAAGCCTCTCTGTATTTAGCATGTCTAGTGCTCCATTTCTATTGTGACTTTTCAGTCTATAATAAACTTCTTGCAGTTCTTGTCTTTTTCTCCTGGTTAATTGTACAGCTTTGCTGCTGCATGCATTTTGGCTTATGTTTACAATTGATAAATTGCTTATATAATATAGAAGTATAGAAGTTCCAAACTGTATAAACTAAACAGGCATGTGTTCTTCTACTCTCTGCTCACAATTTAGTTTTTTTGAACAAACAAGTTCATGGATTTTAAGTTCTAAACCTGTCAATACTCTTGATACTTCCTGTACCCTAATAAGGCATAACCAATTCTGTGCTGGAAGAATAAACAAAAGATGTAAAGATGTAAGTTGATATCATCATATGTAGTCTAAAAGCTGAGTTCAGTGTAGTTCCTAGGGAAAAACAGATCTTGAATTAGGTAGTATGGTAAAGGAAGTCCAGTGAGGAAACTTAGAACTTGAGTATGTGTATGAATTAAAAAATGGAACAAAAAACCTAAGCAAGGGTTTCTGGGATTTGAATGAACTTGGACCTCTGAAAGATTTTAATTGTTTTTAAATGCATGTAGTCCTGGAACTTACATGCTTCAAAAACAGCAAGGAGAGAAGTGGATATTAGTGCTTAAAATATCCATATATTTTGAGATAGCATTTTCACTTACAGATTTTAAGTGTTTGTGCATCAGGTGTGAGATGTTATTAGTGAGTACAGCTTGGAATGAAACAGTGTGTGTTAAAGATACATTTTTTAAAGGCTGGAAACATTTATGAATTAAAGCTTTAGGAGATCTGTTTAAATATAACCCTGCTTTGATAATAGAGTTGATAGGGTAGGAAAATCAGCTCTCATTATATTTGGAATATTGTACGTTAATTTAATGTTTGTATCCGTAACTAAAAGTTCACTATTTTGCTAGTATCTAGCAAAGACCTAGGTTTTGCTTGAGCAGCAAAAATAGAGCTTGAATGACAGACTTGCTGCTGCTTGTAAAAGCACCAAATTTTATCTTGAAGGGCTTCCACTGCTCACTTTTTGCTTTCAGTTTGAGTTGAAAGTATTTGTGTACTGGAAGAAGAGCACGGTAGTATGATTACATAAAAGACACTTGAACTTCATTTATTACTTGCTACTTATTTATACTTAGATCTAAGTAAGATTGCAAGTTCACTTGTTAGCATTTTGTGTTGTAAACTTGCTCTTGTGTGGTTATTGTCACTTGAACATGCTCATAAATTCTTCTTTTGTAAAACATGCAGAAGCTGAAGAGTGGTATTTGACAGAAAGATAAGAAAGCTCTCTAAAGCAAAGTAAGAGTATTTGAATACATCAAACAAAATGTTATGTGGGAAGAGAGGGATGAAAACTGAAAATGCAGCTTCCTAGTGAAATAAAGCAATAACATCTCATTTTTATTGAAGATTATACTATTGGGCATTTTTGTTTTTTTGTTCCAAGCCTCAGATTTTGTAAAAAATCTGTTTATTAATGGCCTTCAAATAAAGCTCTGTAAAAGGCAAGTTAAGTCTAAATGGTGTCACATATTTAGATAGTTTTATAAATTGTGGGATAAGCTAATTCTGGAGAGGGGGTTATTTTAGCATGGGAGTTGGCAGCACAATGAATATGACCCTGGTTGACCAGTATTGATAATGGTTGTAATGCTTGGTTCACTTGTGACCAATGCCTGAGTCCCTCTTCCTTCTCTCTGGTACAACAACTAGCCCAGGAAGAATAATTGTCCAGTGCAGTAAAGGAGGAAATAACCACCAATCACTAGAGAGAATGGATGTGTCCTCAAGAAAGGAAATAGAGATTGCTGTTGAAAGAAAATAGAGAATGCTTTAGGAAATTCTCCCATTTTACCTGAGACAGACTGAGTGGATTTAACTCAGTAGCTAAACTGCCTGTGTTTCACAAAAAAGTAATAGTGGTTTTGTTTATTTGCTTAATGTACTTCTAATGGTAATTGGGGGATTTTGGGGGGGGTTGTTTTTGATTTTTGGTTTTTATTACCTAGTGGTGAGAACTAGACAGCTGTCTGATGCACTGTACTAAACCTCCTCCAAGTGCTGTTGTACATTAAAAAATCCTATTTTACAGTCTTTCCAGGTTTGTAGGGTGCATTCAAAAGCATATCCTCTGATTCCCACTCTGCAGGGCCAACTTGTGTGCGAGAACAATCCAGAGAACATGTATTTTATGTATTAACAAGATTGTTTACTGTGAGCTGAAGTAAACAAGATTGTTTACTGGGCATTGAAGATAATAGTATTTCATGGTGTCATTAAAATTACTTAAATTTAACCTTTCTTAGTTGGCATCTTCACCGTAAAAGTTCAGTCAATTCCTAGGTTGAGCTTACAAATGTCGGGCACTAAAAATCAGATATGTAAACGTGTATACATAATTTGTATATCTGTATCTATATATCTCAACCACTCTTTAACCATATAAACCAAGACAATCTGAGTCTTAAAATCAAACAGTAAGCCATTGAAGAAAACACTAAGCTTTCATAATAATTTTTTTCTGCAGTTCCAAACTACATATAAATTTCCACACTGATTCCTTGATTATCCCACAAATGATCCCACTGAAACTGGTGGTTAATGTGAAATGAATCCATTACTCAATATGTTAGAACTGGGTATTTGTTTTGTAATTCAGACTGTGGCAAGGCCTATAAGTACTGTACGAAATCAAGGATTCAAAATAAGCTGAAGTTCACAGTGGTGGAAGAACAATTTCTTCCTAAACCATTATGTTTGGATTCATGACTTAGCAGTTAATCAGATATGTAAACAATAGGATATATGATATAAATTTGATATCGACTTGGGTTTTTGTTTGGGGATTTTTTTTCCTAAATGTGGAATATAAGTAATATTTTACTCATCTTTGTTTCATATAAAAAGATTTTCAGGACTGAAGAGCTGACAGTTTGAAGGCAGACCAGTAAGGGGAGCTCTTGCCAATATTTTAAGCTGCTTTAAAAAAAAATTGTTGCAGCCTGGGCAGTGGTGGGCCAGAGGCTTACTGTGCTTTGGAACATCAGATATGCTTTCAACTAGAGATGAGCATTCAGCTTCAAAGGGCCCTTCCAAAAAGATATTTGCCATTGGAGATTTTGGAATATTTTTAGCTCAGAAATTTCTTGGCTGTTTAGGTATCCAGTGTTTTCTCTCTAAGCGTAGGTACGCAGCTGTGTTACATTAAAATGGTGGGTCTGAAATGTGGTCTTCCACCTGTGGTAGGTAAGGTAGATCTTACAAAAGTAGGTCTGTGTAACTCCACACCATACACCTGCTTTAGAAGTTGCTCCATATTAAGTTACATAATTTTTAGTGAGGGTAAATCAAAAGAAGTCATTGTTGCTAAGAAATAAGATTTATGATTTTTTCCTCATAATACAAAATGCATTTGATTGTAGGGTACCTGTTCCTCAAATTACATGCATCATACTGTGTGGAAGATCATACAACTTTCAATCTTACTGTATTTCAGTCTGCACTGGGGATTTCTGCATCTCTATCCCTACAGTGTTGCTCATAGTTCATGGAAGTGACACATACAGAAAGTTTTTCCCTCATTGGCCCTCATATGAGTAGCTTTATTCATTTTACACCTATGTAATGGTAAAATTCAGTATGTTCCCTAACCAAACAAAAAACTACAACACCTCCCAATTAAGTTTAGTATGAGAGGCAAACTCCCCTAGGACTTTGAATATTAGGGATTGTATTTTTCATATATACTGAAAAAGTAATTTTCTCACTTCTGATCCCTTCACACTAGAAAGAACATTAAGACAGGAAACAGACTATAAAATTGCTGCCCAGTGAAAAAAAATTTAAAGTGAAAATTTTATAACATACTGCTAGCTTTTAGCTTTTTGTGCTTGAGCAATTCTAGGTGTTAGTAACAAGAAATGTAGGGTTTCTGGAAGAAGTCTTAAGACTCATAATACCCATGCAATAATCTGCTTGAACACACCGAAGAAAACCCATCCAACACCAACACTGACAGATAATTGATTAGCCACATAACTAGCCCCTCAGGAAAGTAATAGTGGAAGGAGCAAAATTTCTGGATGACTACAGATTGAAGGAGTTGGCTGTCAGAGCTGTACAGCTGTTCATTTTTCTATTACAGAAAAGATGGACCCAGCTGTAAATCGCAGGGTGTGCAGAGCAATGGGTACCCCTGCAGCTGTGAAGATCTCACTTGCAGATGAGATAGTATTGCATGTTTCTGCAGTGTTGGCATAGCTCATACACTGTCAACAGAGAGAGGTACGGACACCGAGAAAATCATCTCTCACCATTTCGTGTGTATCAAAGCTAGAGGAGTGAGATGGGAGGGCAAAAGAGAAAAAAGGCAGGAAAGAGGGAGACGAGTATTTTAGGCTTGTAACTATTATTTCCTCTTAATTCTGAAATTGAACAAGATCAGAAGGAACATAAGGATCAAAAATATTTACTTGCAATTAACTATATCTTAATTGATTTACAAAAAGTTTTGTGCTTATCCATCCAGAGACCAAGCTTTCTTAATATTACACCCACTATTCCACTTTGCTCTGTCCTGAATGGGACCACTTTTCTCTGTGGAATGATAGTGTAGTTTTACTTCCTTTTAATCTTTTTGTTCTCCTACACTGGCAACTTTACATGCTTTGCATGTGTATCATATGGATATCATTAGATTTACAGGCTGCAGTAACTAGAGTTTCATCAGCAGTGAGTAACCCTGGAATGATGACCTTCCATATCATCAACCAGCTTGAAAGTAAAATATGAAAGAAAAATTTCTCTTCAGCTGTAAAATGAAGCATGCTATATTTGTTTTTACTTTCGGTCTAATCAGAGACTAATTTTATCTTTTAATTTTAGGAAAGTTATAAAATCAGTGTAAAACTGAAGAAAAAAGAAGCCTGATTTCTTAATGAATATTTGAAATAATTACTGTTAAGCACAACCACATCAAGGCCAATGTAATAAAGGACCATGACAGCTTTCAGTGTTGGTCAGGTTGCCTTTTGGGCAGAGGGAGCTGGAATAGTGTTTGAGAGGGGCCCTAGAGGAGGGATGATGAGTGAGCAAAGTTAAGCATCTGACCAAATCTGTCAGGAGGACTAGGGAACCTGAAGTCTTGGAATCAGTAAATGTTTCCCTTTTTGGCTTTGAGTAGGGTTTTTAAAAGCTATTTCTGCCTGTTTAGCCTGCTGTGTGACAGCAGGAGCCAGAAGGAGCTGTAGGGAGTGGGAAGGAACAATTCTGAGGGTGGATGTGTTTCAGAAGGTGGTTCCTAAAGTAGTTTGCTGCAAGTATGAAAAACTAGACCAAATTGAGACTGTCTTTTCAATGTGCAGTTATTCTAGTTCATTTTTTTTTAATGTACTATAAAACAAAAGAAACTGTGAAGGTCCTATAAAAAGCTTTCATTGTTTGACTTGGTAGCTATGAGAAGCAACCCACTACACCTCTAAATTTGAAACAGTGAAGAAAGATTTCATGTAATGCATTTTTTCATTGTCATCATAGTTACATGAATACCATAACCAAAGCAAGTCATAAAAACAAATAGAGAAGACTGTGAATATAGTCTACCTGGACTTTATTAAAGCCTTTCACACCATTTCCCACTGCATTCTCCTGGAGAAATTGGCTGATCATGGTTTGGCCTAGTGCTGTTTGCTGGGTAAAAAGCTGGCTGGGTGGCAGGGCTCAGAGAGAGGTGGTGAATGGTGCTGCATCCAGCTGGTGGCTGTCACTAGTGGTGTTCCTCTAGGCTGAGTACTGGGGCCAGTGCTGTTTAACAACTTTATCAATGGTCTGGACAAGGGGATTCAGGGCACTTTCAATCAGTTCTGCAGGTGACACCAAGGTAGGTGAGAGTGTTGAGCTGCTGGAGAGCAGGAGGGCTCTGCAGAGGGATCTGGACCGGCTGGATCAATGGGCCAAGGCCAGTGGTTTGGGGTTCAATAAGGCCAAGTGCCGGGTCCTGCCCTTGGGTCACAACAACCCCAGGCAGCGCTTCAGGCTTGGGGAAGAGCAGCTGGGAAGTGGCCTGGCAGAAAAGGACCTGGGGGTGCTGGTCAACAGCAGCTGAACATGAGCCAGCTGTGCCCAGGTGGCCAAGAAGGCCAATGGCATCCTGGCCTGGATCAGCAATAGTGTGGCCAGCAGGAGCAGGACAGGGATTGTGCCCCAAACTTGGCACTGGTGAGGGCACACCTTGAGTCTTGTGATCAGTTCCGGGCCTGTCACTACAATAAAGACATTGAAGCACGGGAGTGAGTCCAAAGAGGGGCAACAGAGCTGGTGTAGGGTTGGAGCACAAGTCTTACAAGGAGTGGCTGTGGGAGCTGGGGGTGTTTAGCCTGGAGAAAAGGAGGCCCAGGGGAGACCTTATCACCCTCTACAACAACCTGAAAGGAGGTTGTGGTGGGGTGGGGATTGGTCTCCTCTCCCAAGTAACCAGTGATAGGAGGAAATGGCCTCCAGTTTTGCCAGGGGAGGTTTAGGCTGGATATTAGGAATAATTTCTTCACCAAAAGCTTGGCCAGGCATTGGAACAGGTTGCCCAGGGAAGTGGTGGAATCACCAGCCCTGGAAATGTTCAAATTGCATGTGGATATGGCACTTAGGGATATGGTCAAATGGTTACCATGGCAGTTCTGGGTTAACAGCTGGACTTGGTGATCTTAGAGGTCCTTAACAACCTTAATAATTCTATGGTTCTATAGCACACTTACTCTGTGGGAGAAAGAGACCTTTCCTTGCCCAACAATATTTCTTAAAATTTAGGGAGGAGAGGGATTTTGCAGTCCTTACACTGAATGGCATTACTCTAAGGTGGGGGTCTCAAGGGAGAACAAACATAGTGCTAATAAGGATAACCAGACCTTTAACATCTAGAATTTATTTTTGTGTCCTTCTAACACTAGGATTAAAAGGATCAGTGAAATCCCTAATTAGGTGTTCATGGAAGTAAGTGTTTCTTAAATAATTTTGTTTGGGCACAAAGCTGCTTTCTATCATTGTATTATATTTTGCTAAAACCATTAAAAATTAAAAAAGTTATCATGTTCTTGCTGTATATTTTTCTACTCTTAAATCTAGGTTGGAATGTGTTTTTTTCCAGTGGAATAAATGGACTTAAATATTTGGTTGTATTCCTTTATAGAACTACCCACAATAATGCAGGCATTATTTTGTAGTTAGGCTGGGTTTGATTTGGTTTGTTTTTTGTTTTTTTTTTTAAGAATTAACATTTGATTTTGCATCAGTCTCTGTATTTGTCATATCTTAAAAAATGGAAGGTGAACTAAAATACTAATTCGGTACTCTGGTGCTAATCTGTGTTTAAGAGCTTGAATATTTTGGTGGCTTTTCTTATTATTTCACATTTTTCAATAATTTTCTCTTTATTTTTGTATTTGAATATTATCTCTATTGAATCTTGGAGGGGGAAAAAAAAGGACTGCTTAAGCTTTGCTGTGCTGTCCTTTTACTAAAACTGCTCATGAGACCACACTTGGAAATAAGAGGTTTTGAAGAAATTATATATGGCATGGGTCTCTGCAGACTTAAGCTGAAAGATATAAATTTATATCTCAGCCATTAAGGCACTTGTCTGAAAAGCCTAGGGACCTTGGAAGTATTTCCACCAGCTGCTATTTGTTTTAATATTCTAATGTGCTCTTTGCTGAGAAAGTTATATTAATTGATCTTTTTTATACTGTAGACATATTCAAAGGACTCACTTTGAACTTGGGTTTCATAATGCTAAACTTCTTGTGAAGTGCATAAAAAGGGAGCCTAGCCTGACGCAGAAAGTGAAATAGGCAAAATTACTCAGTTTCACAGAGTCACACACAGATAGTCATGTCTCTTTCTTCTGGCCCCCCTTTGTACCCATTTCAAGTTTAATTTACCATTCCTAAATGTAATCGATCACTACTGTATGGACCAGCACAATATTTTTCATATTCCAGAACTCTCTTAGAAATTCTGGGAGTACTAGCTTATTTCATGATGTCATCAAATACCTTACAGGTTTTCTCCTGCTGACTGATAGCGAGCAGATTTTTCTCTTCCTTTTCACTTGATGCCTTCAGTTTAAAATTTTCAAGCCCTTCAATTCATGACTTTGTACTATTATATTTAATCCTAGTCTTTTTAGTGGTCTGCTTCTGAGGGTCATCCATTGTTTTCTGGATGATACATCTATTTTGAGTCTGGGTTGTATTGTTGATCCTCATGTTTGTGTGATCAGCAAATTTTATTAGCACACTCATGTTTTTGTTCTAAGGTCGTGTAACAAAAATATTGAAAAGGTCAGTATCATGACTAATTCTTCAGGGACTTTATTTATTGTATCTCCTCAGTCTGTTTTCTTTGGAGTACCATCCACTGCCACACTTAACTAGTTCCAATCCCTTGCCATCTGTACTAATCTTCATCTCTTCAGTTACTATCTTGTGTGGCATAATTTGAAGTACTATGTAAAGTTAAAGAAACCCCCAACAACCCACACATGAATGTATTTCCCCTGTTTAGCACGGTAGTGGTTTAACCCTGGCTGGATGCCAGACACTCACCAAAGCCATTCTATCACACCCTTCCACAACTGGACACAGGAGAGAAAATAGTTCGTGGGCTGAGGTAAGGACAGAGAGAGATTTCTCACCAAATACTGTTAGTCAAAACAGACTTGAATTAGAGATATTAATTGAATTTATTATTAACAAAACCAGAGCAGGATAATGAGAAGTTAAAATAAGACCTTAAAAACAGTTTCCCCCCCACCCGTCCCTCTTTCCCAGCTCTACCTCCTCCCCCTCAGTGGTGCAGGGGGACAGGGAATGGGAGTTCTGGTCAGTTCATCACACACAATATGTTTCTCCCACAGCTCAGGGAGAAGAGTCCTTCCTCTGCTCCAGTGTGGGGTCCCTCCCATGGAGTTCTCCATGAACTTCTCCAGTGTGAGTCCATCCCATGGGCAACAGTCCTCCCCAAGCTGCTGCAATGTGGGTCACTCTTCTATGCGGTGCAGTCCTTCAGGCACAGCCTGCTCCAGTCTAGGCTCCCCACTGCGTTGCAATTCCTACCAGGAATCCTGCTTCAGTGTGGACTCCTCTCTCCAAGAGTCTTTAGGTCTTGTTTTCCCTGTTCAGGACTTGAAGAAGGGGGGAAAAATACATGTGGAAGGTTGGAGCTGCTTCTGCAACAAAAATGAGGCAGGAGGAAGCTGGAGTGAACAGCCAGGCAACTGGAGGGTTTGGTCAGTCCTCATTCACCCTGGCTATTCCCTCAGCTACGGAGGAAATCCTTGCTCTGTTGGGGAATCTGACCAGGTAAGATGACTTGTTTCTCTGATGTGCTTCTCTGTGGTGGAGGAAAATTCAAGGTGAGGTACATCAAAAGGAAATGCCTTTTGGAATCAGCTGAGCATATAAAACAAAATGAGCATATAACAAAAATGAGTTTATATGTGGAAGGAGTGAATAGATTTGCATGTGAAAAAAGTGAGCAAGTTTGCATATGAAACTCTAATGCATTTAAAATGGGACAGTTATTCATGCTGTAAATCCAGACAGAGGTGAAGGAGGAAAGTAGAATAATGGAGGCATCTACAAAAGCAGCTTTTACATTGTAACACAAGACACTTCAGTACCTATTCTAGGTTCTGTAAGGTAGTGTTCTGCAAGGTGAATTGTGTACCTTTTTTTTTTCTTTTTTACTACTTATAAAGAATTTTTTATTTTTTTTTTTAATTTAGGACATTTTCATAATTCTCTGCTTCCATTTATTTCCAGAAGGACTGAAAAACTGGAGTGAAATTTAGTTTTAGACTTCTTGATTCTAGAGCATATGTAGTTGAATTGAGCTTGTTGAACTCAAAGGTATTGTTAAGTTTTATAAGTCAGGCTTGTGTGGATTTAATCACATGCCAACACTAAACACTTTTTTGCTTACCTTCTAATGATTACACCTGAAAGATGCAAGCACTTTTTTATTGTTGTTTGTTTAGAAATATGTAACTGAGTTTGTTATTCCATAGTTATCTGAATTTAGTAGATCTGCATCTTAAATGAAACTGTCTTTAGGATGGGATAAGTTATGAAGAGCTGGATCCCAAATGATAGTTAAAAATAACCCTTGCAAACCGAAAAACCAAACCCCAAAACAACAAACAAAAAAGCTCCAATTTAAACTAACGGATTCAAGAGGATCTTAATAATAATGGTTACATTTGATTTTTCGGGTGCACTTTCCCTTTCCGTTAATCCTATGAAAAACTTCTGGGAAGCGTTTGTATTATTAAATAACCAACCACCTGTGGCTTTCCATTTAATGAGTGTAGAGAGAACTATTGGCTCACCAGTTCTGGGAACACAGTGCCCACGGAAATCACAGTTCTGTTTTCGCAGTGCTAATGTTGCTTGGATTTAGAAGGCAACCCAAAGTCATGTGCCTTGTTTTCTGTCCCAACATACCCGAGTTGTAAAAGTGAGCATGAACAGAATGAGCTTGTGAAAGGTGAGGAAGTCATGAAAGCGGAAATGAAATAGGAAGAAAGTGTCCACAATAAAACACATTTAAGGTAAGAGAGTATGAATATTTTACCTGACAAGAAAAATATCTGAGATGTGCTATAGGGCAGAACAAGGAAGGTGAGTTGAAGATTTTCCTCAAGGTTTTTGAAATTAGAAACAAAAAGGCATTCAAAAAAATTTGCATAGCTGCTTATAGATGAATGGGATTTATCGTCTGCCTTCAGGAAGGGTCATTACTAGTTTTTTTAATGGTGTCTGCCTTTAAAAAGAAAGGAGATATTACAAGTAAGTCATTCTGAAAAAGAGGCCAGCCTTTCGTTCCTTAGAGGGTTGTGAATATGGGATTAATGGATTACAGAAATGGACAGATATTAAAGTAGCTGCTTTCTCTCACATCTGGGTAAAACGGACAAGCATAGGCCTGGTTATGATGGGAAAAGAGCTGAGTTCCTTCTGAAAGAACATGTCTATTTGCCTTTGACCTTAAATTTAAAATATTCCAGTAACAAAAATTAATTTACAAACTTTTCTGTACAATTACTTGACTGATCTTGATTATCCAGTCAAGCTGGCTAAGTAACTAAGCTTTTTTTTAGGCTGGTAATACCAAGAACTGAGCAGAACCAAAGCATTCAAACGAACAAACAAAAAACCAAATGAAACAGAAAAAAGTGGGGTTTTTAGGCTTTGTAATAAAACTAACAATAGTGCAGGAGATGATGATTTTGATAACATAATTTTAGGTTAATGTGTCTATTAATTTGTACTGCTGAAGTTGCATTAAATGTTACAGTTGGATTATTGAATTATTTATACTGTTAGCACTGTAATCTAATGAACTGGTACTTTAGGTCAGACTTCCACTGGAGGAGGAAGGGAGGAGTGGGCTAATGAAAGAAAAGGTTGTCTATTTCCTTTGGGTTTTATATGTTTTGTATATAACTTCAAGAAATATTGTGAAGCGTGAAATAAGTATGCTTTAAAGTGCTTCATTATCCTAGAGAAGTACCTTTAGTCCTCCAGAGGTTCAAAAAAGTACAAAGGAGTTTCACAAACCTGATGCAATGCAGTAGTGGTATTTTCCCAAGTGTGATATCCCATTGCTTTTACAGAGCAAGGGTGTCCCATAGGCAACTTACAATACCATGTTCTATTGCTATAAATAAATAAGAGATTAAATACTACTCTACTATTTATAAATAAATAAGTAGAGATTTTAGCTTCTATTTTCACTATGGAAGATGAGGCTTTGTCTTATTTGTAAGGATGCTCCTGGGTTCCACTCACTCAGACTATGGACTTCATCTGAGATTGCTGTTGCTTCCCTTCTGCACACGGAGGGATGCTGTAGTCCACCCCCAGCATGGAAAAATATCTTGTTGACTCACACATGCAGATGAAAAAGATGGGGAATTGTTCCTCTGTTGCAAGGTTTAAACACCTGAAGTATCTGGTTCTAGTTCCTGGGACTCTTGTGCATCTGTGTAAATTCATTTTTGGAAAACAAATGTGTTATCTTGATAGAGAGAGATGGAACAAACATCTTCCCATGTATTTTCCCTCACTCCTCAACACACAACAGGGTGCAGAATGGATGGGATTCCTGCAAGGTATCAGTCAGTCATGGTCATAGTGTGTAAAGGCTGGTGAAAAACTACCAAACATAGATTTCTCTTGTCATTATGAACCAGCCACAACTTCTAGTGCAGCTCAGAAGGGGCAGCACTGTTGCATATTAGTTCATGTGCCTGGGGTGAAGAGGGCAGGATTACTAAGGCAATTAAAGCTGCAGTGGTGTTTTTCAAACCTCTCTCTAATGTATTTTTTCTTTACTACCTAAATTTAATTATTCTGATGGCCAGTAAACTAGGAATTGAGCTAAGACACAGATAGGTGAAGTCAGACACAAGAACTGAATGAGCAATGGTTTTAACTGTTCTAGCTCATCAAAATTTTCTGCTGAAAGATATGAAATATAAGCCCATCAGTGGTGGTGATGGTTGTCTTGTGAAGATATCCAATGGGCAGTTCAGAAAGAACCTGGTCTTCACAGCTCACCAGTTGGTAACAACTCTGTAGTGCACCCAGAAATGGAGCCTGACACCTTTTTATTGCACTTTAGCTATAGGATCTGTTAAGAGGTGTCCCAGGGTTTAGCTGTGTAGTGTAACTGAAAATCTTCAATAAAAAGCAACTATTTTTCTAAACGAGAATTTTATTAACAGACAAAATGTATACCCAACTCTAACACATTATTTCAGGCTTCAGGCTTCCAGATTTTTGCACACATAGCTGGTCCTCTGCCACAAAGTTTGGCCCCTTCTTGCTATACATTGTAAGATAAAATCCTTATGGAGCTTTGGGCAATGGTGTGAAAAATATTTACCTTTTTATTTTCTGAAATGATCTGTGAGTTTTGATTACTAAAGCCAGCAGGGGATAGGGCCTTTTCACTTCTTACTCCCCGCGTACTATTCCTTGGATGGCTTTTCTAAAGCTGATAATTGCAGTTTGCTCGAGGTTTCCTTAAACTACTGAGTGCTTCACACCTTTTATGTTCAGGCATTTTGTTCCTCCTTTCTGAAGCAAGTGAATGTGCATTGAATGTGATACCAGAATACAGGATCAGTTTGCTTTTACTGAGGCACCCCCAGGTCTTGTAGTGTCGGTATCTCTGGATTGTATCCTGAATTTCCCAGTCGGAAGGATAAAGGCATTCTCTCCCACAGGACACCCCCTTGACCCGTTACTGTAAGCATTATTTTTTGGGTGCAAAGGTTACGCTTAGCATGGAACACTGGTCAGCACAGTTAATTTTCGCTCGCTGTGGCGTTTGGTGCAAGTCAAAAATGCAAGAACACAGCGCTTGTGATTCTTGCAGGGAGGAGTGTGAAGTACACGATGGGGCTCGACGCCCCAGACATTGGCACCAACTTACTTTCCTTCTTTCTCAGCCCTGAGGGCAGGAGGGGTAAGCCTGCTCTCAGAGCTTTGCCGGCACCGTGTCACGCCCGCTATTGTGATTTCTGCTCCAGCGGGCGGGCAGGGCGGTGAGGGGCTGGGGGGGCACCGGGCCGTGCTGGCGGCTGTATCCCCCGTCACACGAGCTGTTCCCGCGCCGCGCTGCGGTGTGCCCCGGCCGAGGCCGTGTCCGGTCCCGCGGGCCGGGTTTGTGGGCCAGCCCCGCTCCCCGGCGGGGCCCATCCCGGCCCATCCCGGCGGGCGGCGGGGGCGGAGCCGGGCCGGGGCAGGGCGGCGGTCACGTGGCGGGGTCACGTGGCGGGGGAGCCGGGCCCAGCCGCCGCCGCCGCCGCTCCGGGAGCGGTGAGAGACGGAGCCGGGAGGGCGGGCAGGGAAGGAAGGAGGGAGGGGAACAGGGAGCGGGAGGGAGGGAGCCCGCGGGCGCGAGTGGCCGCCGCCCGCTCTGCCGCCGCTGCCGCGCCGAGGTGAGTGCGGGAGGTGCGGCGGGATGGGCCGGGCGCTGTGTGGGGCCGCGGGCGGCTCCGGGGCTGTTTTCCTTTTGTTCCGGTGGGCGCCGGCCGCCGGCAGGGCGGTCCCGCTCCCTGGGGGCGGGGGGGTCCCGGTGCGCCGCCGGGACGTGCGCGCCCGCCCTGTGCCGCCAGCCGCGCGTCCTTCCCGCGGCGGTTCCCCCGCTCCCGCCGGGCACCGGCCGGGATGAGCCTCGGGAACGCGGGCGGGAGGCTGCCCGGAGCCCCCGTCCTTCCCTTACACCTGCGGCTCCGGGCCGCGGGGCGGGTGCGGTGCCTGCCCCCCCACCCCCGCCCCCGGAGGTCTGGGAGCAGCCGGGGGGTCCGGGAACCCCGGGTGGCGGCGGGGAGGGAAGCGCTGGCTCCAGCATCACCTGTGACTCTCTGTGCATCGCTAGTAGCGCTACCATTTGTAAATATTTCTGTCTTTTTCTTCTATGTTTTTCCCCTCCCGCGGCGTTCCCCCCGTGCCCCCGCCTTAGCGGGGTGGGGGTGGCCGGGGGCCGCACGGTTCGGAGTCGCGCCCCGCGATGTGCAGAGATCCGCGTCAGGAGCGCAACTCCTTCGCATTCTTTGTGTTGTGTCTCCTCATCGTGCCTTTCAGTAAGCGTCTGTGTGCGAACGTGTTCCAGCACCTTGGCTTCCTAAAAGTGCAGGAATTGTTTACCAGTTCAGTGCTTAAATTTGACTGAGACAGTAGAACAGACAATTAAAACCAGCTGTATGGGGTGAGATCAAAGGTCTGTCTTGTTTGGATTGCTGTTTCTGCAAGTGGCACATAGCAGATGCTTAGGAAACACCGTAACAACAGGGTGAGCGTGCTGTGATTCTTTGGGAAACCAGCCAGGCCTCCAGCAATTTGAGGTTAAGGGATTGCCTGAGTCAAATGTGATGTTCTTGTATTTAAGAGTCCTTTTTCACCCGTGACTTAGATATACGTGTTTTTCAAACGAGAACAAAATGAGGGCGTCTTAATAGAAAATGTTTATCTTTTAAAAAATATAATTGAGCTCATATTATTGTCATAGGTACTTTCATTTTGTCAGGATTAAATTTGCCTGTCCAAGGATTACTGATTCATGAGTAACATCCTGTGTTTTGAATAGGTAAGGGGCATTTGCAGTGGATATTTTCTGTAGCTATGAAAACTGTAAATAAAAAAAAAAAAAAAAGTTTTTTAATGTTTGTTTTTAAAAATAATTTGCAAAATTTAAGTCTTTAAGTAAGTGTTTAATAAAATGAAGTATAGTTAGAGCTGTGTTAAATAGCAAGTGTTATACCATAATACAATATTGACAGCTTTGGAGATGAGCATATGAGCCACTAACATTTAACTGTTTATACTTAAGCTTAAAGACTTAAACTGTCATCTCATTGAATCAAGATTTCTGGTAAAATTATTTTGCGGATACCATCACGGATTTTTCCACAATAGCAAAATCATGGTGACCCTGGGGATGCTAGCTATCAATTTGATCCTGTAATCCTAATTCAAGAAATAACTTCACGCCAGTAGTTCCTAACCTGATTGCTCTTACAAGGATCATTTGCACGAGTGGGCCTCATTTTTCACAGGCAGTGTGAATGTCAGGCAAAGTAGAGCTATTTCAAAAAACTGCATATTCCCCCACGCCCCCAATGGAATTTTGTAAGAAGGTCATTAGCAGTTTCTTGGGGGCTGAAAGGAGGTAGTGGGTTGATAGTGTATATATAGATAGCTATTTATAAGATTAAAAATAGCTTAGAAAACTGACAACTATAACTGTTATGAATGATTTTCATAGAAAGAAATTCTTTTTTGTACATTGCATCACTGTTTTTGACAACAGACTGGATTTCTCACCTAGTCAACAAATGTTTATTGTAAAACCCTTAACACATTTCATTTTTCTATGAAAACCCGACTCCTGTTGAGCTATACCGAGGTAGTGATGGACAGTTTAAAATATTCAGCATTTTTCCTTCAGTAAGGCAATGAATAGATATAAATGGTTCTATTGTGCACTTGCACCAAGAAAGCTGTTGTAGTGCAGCTGATTCATTTTTATCACAAAAAATTGATTGATTCATCTGAACTTTCAAATAAAATCAGTGTTGTTTTTAGCTACCCTTAGTTGTACTTGTTTTATGTAATTATTAAGCATACTTATAATACACAGCTTTTAGCATTGCTTTTCATTAGTAGGTCTCAAAGCACCTTGCAAAAGAGTTCAGTGTAATTATTCTCTTATCTTAGGGTAATTCTTATCATGTTATCTAGCGCTCATAAAGAGATCATTGTCTGCCTGTGATCGCCATAAGAGTCTCTATAAGTAGGTCTAAAAATAAAATCGGACTTTTTGATTTAATTATTTTTTTGCAATAAAGCCCCAACAAACTCACCTTTCTGTTTCTGTTGTAGCATTTTTATTTCATTTAATGATAACTGAGGTAATTTCATACTATGCCTTCCATGCCAGTGTTGGAAGCTAAGCCTATGCCATATGGAGAACAGACTTCTCTTCCTATTGCCAGAAGAAACCTTGCTGAAGGCTTAACTAAATTCATTGATGAGTTAGAAAATGCTTCAGGACAGTTCCTGTTAAGGTGATCCAGGTACTAATGGTGCACGTCTCTAGTTAAGTTACTAGGGAGCTTGACTGCTCAGGGAGTTTGTCCATATGTCTCTTGATATCGATCAAGGTGAAAAAAAGTGTGTGTGAATGAGCGAGTTGCACGGCCAGCATCCTCATATCTTGTGTTTTGCTTCATCTTTGCTATAACAGAGCTGGTGGAAATCACATTTTTGTAATGCATCTGGCAGCAGAACAATTTCTGATGCTAGGGATTTGAAGTACACATCTTTGAGTTGTTTTCCAGCTGTGTCTGTCAGTTGGGATGTGCAGTTGATTATCACTAATAACATTATTAATGCATTTTCATAGTTACTTAGGACTTGAGGTCTTATGCTGGGTTGCTAGTTTGCAAAATAGAAAAAAAAGTTGAGGTTTTTTTAAAATTCAATGTAATGTATTAAACCATTGTCATTTAGAGATAAAATACAAGTTAGGAAGTGTAATTTGATAATGGAAAGATTATAGTTTGAAAAGTATAGTGTACTATATGCTAAATAATATGGGAACTGTATTCCTAGAAAGTTCAATGCTATCAAGAAGTATAAACTTTTATGAATTAGATCTAAGTTATAAACCTTTTATTAAAGAGAACGAAGGCTTAGCTACTGTAATGAAATGTTTGTCAGAAGTTGGGCAGGTGTAGTCAGTGATTTCAGCTGGCTCTCTGTAGTAACAATGCCTTCTTGTTGGCAGACTTGCGTCTAGATTT
This sequence comes from Parus major, assembly GCF_001522545.3. Taxonomy (NCBI): domain Eukaryota; kingdom Metazoa; phylum Chordata; class Aves; order Passeriformes; family Paridae; genus Parus; species Parus major. The sequence goes on along the minus strand of NC_031770.1, from coordinate 52,729,882 downwards.
CCCTTAGATTTGTGTGGTTTCGGATTATTTGGAAAAAGGTCCAAGAGGAAATGTTTTGAGAAGTTCAGTTTCAAGAAACTGCCTGTTGCTGTGCTCATTGTTTTTGTGTGACTCTTGTTTTGATCCATGCTTTTATTATTTGATCCATTGTTTCTCTGTTGCATAGTTTTTAACTAATGTCTTTGTTTACATCATTTTACAGTATTTAAAACTTTAGTTAATCTTTCAAATGGTTCACAATAATGGTTTTCACTTTGTGCTCACACCTGTGAAAGGCCTAGTATTACTCTGCTGTGTGCTATATCCTTGAGAGCTCTGAGATAATAAATCTGGTCTGGAGAACTTCCCACTGGAAAGCTGGGCTGTGTAGTGTGGAGGTCCTTTGTTGCCTTCTGCATAATTTGAGAGCTAACAGACCCACATGGTAGTCATACACCTTCCTGGTGCCCTAAGTTTGAATAGTCTCTAACATCCTTTTCCAGTGCAAAATACTATTTGCAAAACATTCACGTGTAGACTGACTCTCCCATCAGAACAGAAAGATCTAGCATTTCTCAATATTCACATCAATCCATCCTATCAGTTCCTCCTCCTCTTTGTACGTGCCATGGAATAGATTCCTCTCCTTTGAAGACACTCTTTTAATTAAATATTTGTTGAAGCAAATATCTAGCAGCTGAACTGTTTTCTAAATAAAATCCCTGTATATCTCTTGTTTCACTAGTTTGAACATTAAATTTCAAAGGCAGCTAAATCCATGCATTCAGCTGTTTAAAGAGAATTGGTGCAAATATTTTGCCAGTGGTCTCTGGCACCACTTAAGCAGACAAAAGACATGAAAAGGAGCCGTGAACGTTAGACACAATATGCAAGAAAATAATCCTTCTGCACATATAGCAAGAATATGATAGAAGAACAGTGTTTTTGAAGATAAGTAGCAAATAAAGTTATTGGGAAAGGCAAAGGTTGACTGCCTGCTGTGATTGTGATGGATCACAGTCCACAGGAGACTCTTTAGTTGGAGAAAGACCATAACTAACAAAATTCTTAAATGAGGGAGAAAGCACTCTCACTTTTATTCTGTTTTGGATGCAGTATCTAATACAATGGGAACCTTGGTCTTTTGAGCATCCAAGCATTAGTAGCAATGTTATTGCTGTCTCTGCTTTATAAAGACCAGATCTCTATTCTAATGGAATGGTGGGATGACTTTTGTGAAATCCTTTCAGTTGTAAATAACTAAAACATGAAACACAACCCTAGAGGCCTAAGGTAGATTGACTAACACAAATCCTGTCTTGCAGATCATAGAGGGTATGTGTAATAGTTACTGTTCTATAAAAATAGAAAAAACGTTACTCATAAAGCTATTTTAAGTGTTAAGCAAAACTTTTAAGGGGGAGTGAATTCAGCTAAGAGAGGAGGAAGAGTTATATACTTGTGGTGTCTTCCCCAGCTCTCACGAGTCATGTAAGTATATTAAGAACTGTTACTATATAAATATCTTGGCTGCCATACAAGTGCCCTACATAGTGTTTGGAAATGAGGGACTTGAACAGTGTAGGTGTTGAACCAGCTTTAGATATTGTACCTTCTTTTTTTCCCAGGCACAAAAATATGGACCTATGAATGGCATATCAGCTCACACCAGAGGTGTTTCTACATCAGTATCTTGTTTTTAACAGTGAATGATGGCAGATGCCCAGAGCAGAGGATGATAAGGTGTACAAACAGCTGAGTGTCTGAAGGGAAATGTCACTGGGTTCTAGCTGAGTGCAATTTAGAGGTCTGTGGGCAGATGGTATTTAATAATTTGGGTTTTAAGAGTTGTGGGCAATTTATGCCATCTTTTTTTTGAATCCTTGATAGCCTCAGCATCTTCAGCATCCTGTGACACAAGAATGCCAGAAGTTTAACATCTCCATTTTTTAGTTTGTCTGTTGCTGGCTTAAGAGTTACAATCATCCACTCCTTTAATTTGCTTGATGTTCAACCCTGTTATTTTTAATTTGTAAAATTTGATAAGAAACTTCTGTGGATAAGGTTGAGTGCTTGATATGGAACACATACGGAATGTTAGGCCTTGGATGCAAACTCCTGTTTACTGTGAAATATAAAGAAAGGACTCTTCATAAAAGTTCTTTTTCACTTTGAGTAAAGTCTAATTTATTTATGCTTTGCATTCATCTTAACATGGAACCTGAGAAATGCTTATAGTGAGTTTTGCTCTTAGCAGTGTATCCTTTTGTAAAGACAATGGATTCATATCTACTGTGTATGAATTCTATCTGTAGAAACATTGTGAGCCCAAAAAGCTGGCCTGTGGAAAGTAAATGCCAAATTTATAAGATTGAATAAAGTTTTGATTGAGGTTTTAGTAGAACTTTCTGTGGTTGCATAGTAGAAGACTGGCATTTGTCCCATTAGTCATTGACAAGAAAAAAGACATTCCTGAATAATTTGGGAACAGAGCACTATGTAAATGAAATGGCTCTTTCCTATGGTCAGTACAGGAGTTTTCACTTAATCTGTAAAGAAACAATGAAATAAATCAAATGGGTTTGATTTGCATTTCCAGACTTGGATTGGGCTGGAGTCTGTTGAGGATTTTCCTAGTCTGATGTGGACTTATCCTTGGTTTAGATTTCTGCTTCCTTCTCTTATCTGGTACGGTTTGTTAGAAGATCTTTAATGATGTTTGATGCTTAAGGTGAAGGATCATTTATGGCACATATATATGTATTTATGTTTTCAAATTTGCCGTCAGAAAATGGGACTACAGCTTCCACTGTCCATTAAGTGATTATGAATTCAGTTGGCTAAAGCAATTAAAGTGTTGGAATTCTAGGAGAGATTTAAATAAATGCATTTGTATTTTATATGGACATGGGAAGCTATACAGTGAAAATCTGCTAACTTGCATGAATGATCAAGGGATAAAATTAAACCAGCTCATGTTACAGGTATGCAGTTTGGAACCATTTGCTGTTTTTCCAAAGTGGAGATGAAGATATAAAATAGATTAAAAAAAGTTTAGAGCAGTGGGGGAAGGGACATAGTTCTTCTAAAGATACCTATATGAAGTGTTACTGTGAATTGTAACAGAACACTATGAGCAAGAATTAGTCTGTTTCTTTCAACAGCCAAAGCTTTGATGCAGCTGGACCTTTAATAGGGTTCCATTAGAAGAAAATACAAATCATAGGATTAAGTCCTCTTTCTCTGAGTTACAGACCTTCAGAGGTGGATTCCTTCCAGATTTTGCCAGCCCACTGAGGAGACATTCTGTTTTCCTTTATACCAGTAGAATAGCCCTTTGGAACATGTATTAAATCCTATATAAGTTATTTCCCAGTGTTGCAAAGAGAATTTTTAAATTTGAAAGTCTCTTCTGTAATAAGATTGAGGAAAGTATACTATATAAAAAAAGTACTTGTGCTAGGAGTATGCCTGTACAGTATTAGTCTCTCCTCCCAGAGACCTCAGGAGCTCATGCTGGGTAAATGCTGTGGCAGCATCTCCGGAAAAACACCTCAGCCTACATGCTGCAAGTATGATTAGAAACGTACTGGTACGCTCTTCTACAGAGGAGATGGACCTGGAGAGAAGACATAAGTAAAATAGAGCAAAGATGAGGTGCACAGTCATATTTCATCCACGTATTACCACAAGAACTGTGTATTATATACTTTGCAGTAGTAAATTACTGACTGTGTCTTTTAGGAAAACATATTCTGTCAAAAAATACCCATATCCGATGGGTAAATAACCAATACTTGGCTGACAGAGAGATGATGAAGGCATAGGAACAGGGGTGGAGTGAAGCAGTATGAGAATTTAATAACCATATTGACTCTTATAGGTGGGATTCAAGATGACTTTTTAAAGAAAGGATTTTAGAGTCTGACTGCTGAAGCTTTTGCATGGTATCTTTTAAATCCTGTTAAGGAGTTATAGAGGACTTGGTTTGTTTCCTTAGTAGTTATGAATTAGAGGTCAATAACAGAACACCCCCCACCCCCCCAAACTAGTAGTTAATTTGATTTATGAAGGAATTGGAAACTGCTCTTTCTCCCAGGGTTTTAAATGAGAGACTATTGAAGGGAGAGTGATGTTGCATCTTGGGAGTCGAGGAAGAAGATGTATAGAAAATTCTTAAAATACAGTTTTGTTTTCAGTACTGTATTGATCAGTTTTGCAGTTACTAATGCAGAAAGCAGATGACCAGAATGGTGGTTGTTCTGGGCTAAAACTGACCATTAATGCTGCAAGATCTCATAAAAGATAGTCTCCTATTTCTATGAGATGCAACAGTCAAGTCCTTTGTCTCTATCATAGGAAGTTTATGTTCTAAAGGTTGAATAGTTGTCTTCCTCTTCTCCCTTTGGAGTTTGCTTTAAATATTTCTGGTGGCTTGGAGAGAAAATATTTGTGATTTGATTGTCTGGTGCTGTGGTGCCAGAACAAGCTCTTGCAGTTTTAAAATAGTATTACTTGTTAAAGCTCCAGAAATACTAGGAAAACTTTGTTCCCTGCTTGGGATTTGAATTTGTGTCCATCCTTATCATCCAAGGATCCACAGGGAAAACAAGAAACAGACAGCATTTATTTAATGAAATTTCTCCTAAAAACAATGGGAAATGAAAATAAAATTTTTATAGTGCCTTCAGGAAGAGATTTGCTACTAGTTATCCATTTTTTGTTAAGAAAGATATAATGGGACAGATAGGTTGTGAGGATTTGGATCACGCTGATTTGCCTCCAGCGGTGTTGTCATGGCTTTGACAAGTATCATGCCTGATGGCTGAGCGTCCATAGTGATGTGCAACTGTCTGTTTTCACTTACACTTCTGCTGTGTTTTGTTGGTGTGGAGACTGAAGATCTCATGGATTTCTGAGCCTAACGCTAGCTCAGGCTGTGGAATAACTTTTCTGCCTTGGAGTATCTTCAGAGGTTTGGGTTGTTGCCTTATTCACTGGCAGAACTAGCACAGAAAGACTGAATGGGAAATCCTTAAGTGCTGACATTGCTCAGTTTTGTTTCTGTTTTGATCGTCCCTAATGACATCTTTAAGTGCACCCATCCACATGTGGAGTGATAACACTTGATAAGAACAGGCTTGGGGTAATGCAGGTTTAATGGAGAAAGCACTGGAGAACCTACTAAAGAGTATAGGAATTATTTCAGTTTGTGCTCTTGATCAGGCTGTGAGCTTGGGGCATGTGTAGTGTATTGTTTGTGGCTATTTTCATTTGTTTGTTTGCTATGTTTTTGATTCCAGATTATTTTTCAATGTTTAGGACAGTTTCTTCCAGTCTTTCTGGTTAAGGGTTAAGACTGTATTTCCTGGAGCTTGGTGTTGTTACTGTCTTTTCCTTTGTTGAAATTTACAATTTTGTGATTTTGGGGAATGCAAGGCAAGAGATTGCATTTTGTTATTGCTTCCCAATTTCCTCTACATCTTTATATCAAATGTGATCAGGAGAGAAATCTTGGGGGTTTCTTTTGTGTAGTTTTAAAGCACCTCATTCTGTTAGCTGATCTAAAAACTTACCTGGAAAATTACTTCAATTTAAAAATAAATAACAATTGCATGCAGGCATACTTGGCTGCACAGCAGAATCTATTTTTAGAGAAGTTTTCTGCCCTGTTTTTACTTCATTTTAGATTTAGAGTTTTGCCTTCATTTGAGACATCCTAAGGAATTTTGGTTTCTTTTCCAGTCCTTCATAGTAGATAAATGCTTTCATCCTCTGGTTCAGATTTCAGAATTGTTTTTGTAAGGGAAGCCATGCTTATCTTCATATAACCTCAGGTATTCCAGTAATTCCTAGTGTATTTGAGGTTCTGCCTCAGCTTGTTTGGTGTTTACTGGTGGGTCTCGTGGCTGGAAAGGTGAAGTATGTTGTAGGAGGCTGTTGCCATGTGAGTGCAACTTAAGAAGCAATTGCAACCTCATGCAAATGGGTGTTCTGATGAAATGATGATTTAGGAAAAAAACCAAAGCCAATCTATGACAGTCTAAAGTAACACCTAAATTTTGATGTTTTTTTGCACTAGTTGATGATTACAGCAGCAGGGTGGGAGACAGAACTCCTGTACTTCTCTCTCAAGCCTACCATAAGCTTCTGTATTGCCTTGAGATGCTTAAATTCTTTTACTTAGCAGTATAATGGAAATAATGCTATTTTACTACTTTTCTTAAAATCACTGACACTAGTAGAGCTCTCCTAGGACACTGGATAAAGGGTTAAAATATCAGGATCATGTTAAAAGAAATCATGATGTGGTTGCAATTGAGCCAAATGTTCACTCAGCTGAAGATGACTGGTCTAGGTACACCTTAAACTAAAAAGGTTGCAGAAGGAGAGATGCCTGAAATGGGACAGGTGAAACTATAAATACTGTTATGCAGCTTCTTATTTCGTGGTGTTCTTGTTGATTCTTGAGACTCTGAACTCTTGGCTTAGCGCTTAATGGCTATAAACCATCAGAACAAGACTGCTAGAGTTACAATACTTCAAAATATTACTAATAATGGCAAAAATGCGTGGTTGAATGAGGTACCCACATAGGGCATGTATTTGAACATATCCACTAAAGTGCACTTGTATTGAAAAATTCCCTCCACATGTTTGTAGCAGATAGTAAATCACAGAAAGGCTCCACAGCTTTGCTTAGTGTACTGTATGTTGGGAGTTTTGGGAGTTAGCAATGACAAATCTTTATCACTCACTCATTGGTAAGGGTGTATTTGTGAAAAAAGGTTAGTGCATTTTATTCTCCCCTGTGTAATAGAAAATATATCTGTAGAGTATTCAGTTTTATTCATAGAGATGCTTTTTGGCTGCAGATATTTATGTATGGTTGTGGGAGTTTTCATTTTCACAGTCCTTTAGCAATGTTTGTATTTACTCAAGCAGTACAAATAAAGCAGGGATGCTCTTTTGTTGGGAAGTCTTAGCCTACCTGTTTGGGACTGTTTCTGGAGAACAGACTGCTAATTTCTCTTAAAATTTTCCTTAATACTTAACTCAGCTATTATATGCCCCAGAATTATTTTTGGACAGTGTAGTATACAATATGCAAAATATAATTTATCAATGTCAATGTTAAGATGAAAATAAAACGTTAGGGTTGTGTAGTCTGAAGTTACACACAGCACTGTCTTTGGATTATATGTGAAGAGGAGTGCTTACATTAAACTAGTGTTCTTTCCAGAGGAAGTAAGATGTAAATTCTTGATACAGGTATGAGGCTTGCTCTCACACATAGTCCACTGTTATTTGGCCTGCTGTGTTCTTGTATCTCGATATAGGTAGAGACTTTGTGAAGAAGACAATTGTACTCCGGACAGAGAGGTAAATATAAAATTCCTTGGGTCACAGAGGGGAGTAAGAAAAGTCAAGAAGGTCCTTTTTGTGGCTTATGGGTGTTTTGGTGCAAACGTTTATTCAGAACAAATGCTTATTCTGAACAAATGAAACATGCCATGAAAAGTGCAAGGAACAAAATCGCATTCTTTTGCAATAGTTTTCTTTGCTATGTTTCTCAAGCTGTGGTACGAAGGTTCCTGTGTGTCTCACCTTGAGCTACTTGTCACCTCTCTTTGTTCACATGTCTTGTTCACTTATCCTTTTTTCTTTCTATTTTTTGAGGGACTGATTTCTTTTTCTTTCCAGGTTTACTTGTCTTCTTTGAGTAGCTGAGTAAATTCAGGGTACTCTCAGGGATTTAAATTCACAAAAGATGATAGCACTGTCATTTTTCTTCCTTTTTTCCCCTCTGCATTTTTGAGTTTTTCTTTCAGGACAGGCTCCTGTGGCTATGTGGATGATATTGTGCACAGATCCTCAAAGTGAGACTGTTAAGGTTTGTGCTCTCTAGACTGTGATGTTTGTTAGGTGGCCTGTACCACTGTACTCAGGTCTTCTCTTTCAAGCTTTTCTTGCAGGATATTTCAAAGCTGTCTGTTTTAAAGTAGAATAAGTGACAATGTGGAGGGATAAGTTAGGGGAGATGCTGGATACCATACCAAATAGAACTCAAAGAATTGCACAGCTTGTTTGGCAGCATTAGGTTCTCTAGTGCACTTTGCAGCACGCTTGCTGTGAGCTGAGACAGAGACCTTTTGTTCGCTGTTTTAGAAAATTTCAGGCCCAGAACTCTGGCCAAAACAGTATTTAGACAAAAAATGGTGTATAGGCACTGCTCTGAAAGCTATCGTCTCCCTTCTAATGTTGAGGATTTTGGACAGCGTAGAGATGTCCCTACTCTCTCTACTATTTGAAGAATCAAAGGCTTAATACATGTGATACTTCAAATTGTGAATTATTTGCTCTATCATTCATTCACATGAAGTATCTTCTGCAGATCTTTTCTGGTATTTAGTAACAAAGTGAGCAGATTTTCATCAAGTAGGTTTGTTTAGTCTGTGTTTAATTCTTTTTTTGGTCCCCCTCTAGATTCAAAATCTTTACTGATTATAAACAAGACATTCTCTCATGCTGGTGATAAGTCTAAATCTGCCTCGGGACAATTGCCTCTTTCTTAGCATGATGTCAGTGAAAGCCTGAAAATACTGCCACATAGCAGTTTACTTTCTCAGCTAGAAAAGCACTGTTGATTGTCAGTGCTTGTTAGATCCTTTGTATCGTAGAAATTGGTTGTGTATAGCATAGTCGTGACATCCTTCGGTCAAATGCCCTTACTCTTCGTGGTGATATCCACAATCAGCACGATATCATAGTGTGTTCATAGCTTGAGAATATAAAGACATATTTTGCTGAACCTAGGCCTTGGTCAGCTGGAAAGATTTCTTCCTGCTTTCTACTGCTGGGTTCTTTTTTTGTTTTTTTTGTTTGTTTTTTTGTTGCGTGTTTGTGTCACGCAGAAATGAAAATGAAGCAAAGGTACACAGATTTTGGGTTGAGACAGATGTATTGGTTGTCAGAGAGGTATTTTTGCATGTCCTATCCTGTTCCCCCAGCCGTGTTTTGTGGTTACAGTAGTAGCCAAAAATATGTCTGGAAAGAATCCAGCATGAGGATAAACACTCTTCTCTCAGGAGTATGCAATCTGTATAATATTTTAAGGCAAACACCTCTTATGTATTTCTATCAGTTGAATCCTTAGGGGAATAATATGAAGGGAATCACTGCCCTCCTAAATTTTTCTTCAGCATTTTCCTCTCATTTGCTTAATTCCTGATTGTACATTGTTTTTTAAATAAAACAGTCGTATCTCCCTATGTTGACTTAGTGTCTGGTTTATGGAGACAGGATTGTCTTGCATAGTGGATTTTATGAACATGTATTTCTCATGTCAAACAATGTAGTGTTTCATTAGCATGCTGATAAAAAGAATGCATCATTGGTTTTGTATAGTTTCAGTTTGGTTGTTTTTTGGTTTTGTGTGGTTGTGGGGTTGGGGTTTTTTTTGTTTGTTTTTTGAGTGTAAAAGTGTCTTACAAACATTATTACTAGTCTGAAGCACACAGATTGTTCTACTTCCCTTCCACCCAAACCCTGTATTTCTACTTAGCTAATTAAACATCCCTTGTACTAGATGGTTGGTGATGCTCTAATAGGTGTGTAGAGTCTTGGCCTGTTTACTTGGTCCAGGTAATTGATACCATGCCTGAAGTCTGATATGAGCTTTTTGACCAAGAACTTAAGCATCATGGCTTCACAATAAAGCTGCATGACTTCCACATGTTAATCTAGTGCTCTTTTTACCCTACGAACCTCCCACCTCTTTTCAGTATGACCTTAATTCATCCCATTTTCCCAGAAGGAAACTTGCTCCTTTTGTCTTTGCTTTCCTCTTAAGTGGGATTCCCTCCAGCTCTGCCATCAGCTGCATGACTGGGATAATGCTTGTTGTGACCTGATGTCACAGCTGGAAGGGAGCAGATCAGCCACTGGGCAGGTTGGAGCCAGCTTCTAAAGATTAACTCACTGCTGCCCTGTGACATTGCGTGGTTTGGCAAATAACCATTGCAATTTTTCTTGTTGTGTGCGTATGTAGGTGGCCTTGAATGAGGGGAAGTAGAAATGCAGGTTTCTGCATAGTGCCTCTGTTATGGACTGGATGTATGCATTCTTCATGCCATATTAATCCATCTGAAATTTTATGGATGTTGAGATTGGAATTGTGAAGACTATTTTTTCCTGAACTTTAAGTAAATAAGACTACTGCATCCAAAGGGATCTTGTTTTTGTCTGTAAACCTCTGTTTTGAGGTCTGGATTTGTCCTTTTAATGTCTTCTCCTGCTGTACTGGAGACTACCACAGATCTACTGCTGAATGGTTAGAAGAGGATTTGTGTCTACCTTATGCAATTCACTTTGGAATTTGGCTTTTTAGCTTGGTTTATCTTAATTATTAGCTTTTCAGCCGAGATTTGGGAATGTGATGGAAGTGCAAACGTGGGTCTGTAATGGAAGAGGATACAAGAACATAGCATTGCCAAGTCTTTTTTTACTATGCCGTGTTAGAAAACATTTACATGAGTAAATGTTTTAGCCCACATGAGTGGCTAAAAAGGGATATAAAAAGATACTATTTTTAACTAGGACTTTTTGTCTTAGTCTATTGTAGCAAATTTAGCCTTTCATAAAAGTTGTCAAATTTAAATAAAATAGCTTTAATAATAAATAATGTATGTATGTTTTTGCTGAGATTTTAAAAGTGCCACAGATCACTAAAATGAGGGAAATTTCTGGGTAAATAACTGGTTTCAGTTTGCTGAAGGGGCAGATCAGCTTGCTACAGATTTTCTTCAGGCATAGAGGAAAAACTGAGTTTATTTCAGTGTAGTTTCTGTCAGTTTTTTTTTCAAGGAGTAACTGAAAAGGATTGTTTTCTTAGAAAATGTAAAAAAAAATTTGATGTTGAGATCAGCTGTTTCTACTGATGTAGTGATTCAGCATCTGGAAAGTCACCTTAGGTCAGAAACTAAAGGTCATTCTTCCTTTTATTTAAAAACAAATTAATTTTCAATTAAAAACATGATTAATATGAATCTGAAACATCTAGTGTGTAGTTTTATTAGTAACATTCTCTAAATCTTCTAAATCTTTGATTTCTGTAAATGGAATTCTAGTTTCCTTTGAAAATATCTTGATACCATTGTGAGTTTGGAAGGTAATACTAAAATACAGTCCTTTAAAATACTGCTTTTTGGGGGGGATTTTTTTTTTGTTATCCCCAGCAGTATTGGAGATTAGACAGACTAGATTAGATTTTGGACTCTTTGTCAGCCTTGTTCTAGGCTGGGTATTCTAAAATGTCAGAGTACTTTTTGTACTTGTGGTTTCATGTACACATATATTGTGTGTCAATGAGGCATAGATGGCAGTTTGGAGAACATTGTTCCAGAAGGAAGGACCATTTAGCCATTCTTTTTTTGAATGCAGACTAGAAATGGACAAATGTTTTGAAGCAAGATAGAAATAGGTGGGAAAACATCAGATGAGCTACACTCAGGGGTGATGGGGTCATACCACAGGCTGGAAGTCAGTAGTGTTAAATTCTGCCTTCTTTCAATATTAAGAAGGTTGTTCCAGCTCTGTCCCACGGGGGAAGTTCCATGGTGCAGCTGGGCTAACTTCTTTCTGTTTCTGAAAGGTCTTCCTGTACCTCAGTCTTGTGCCTGCTCCTTGGCTGTGATTCCAACACTCACCTGATCCATCAGTGATTTAATCCAAATCCCCAAAGCCACAGAATATTTCTCATTTTTTTAAATATTAATTTTGTGGTGTATTAAGAAACTGAGTCTGTCCAAGGAGATGTCGGATGGGCACCTGCCAGTGAAAACAGGGATGAGTGTCAAGTGGATCTAGGAAGGGAAATTGGAGTGGGTCACTGAGGTGGCAGAGATTAAGAAGTCTTTCTATGGCATAGGCTTTGAACAGTTCGCTGTTGTGGAGGCCTTTGGGAAGGAATCGTACTTATTTGACAGAGTTGCTAAAAAGACTCTGTAGTGTGTGCATTCAAGGTATCATAGGGTGTGAGAGATTTTATAGAAGCAATCCTGCCTTACTGTATACGGAATGTACTACTACCTTGGTCATAAAACTTTATTTCTCAAGAGACAAGATACCATAAAGCTGTTGGATTGCCAGTGGTCATGGTGACTCTGCCAGTCACGTAGAGGCTTTTCTGTTGAAGATGGATGGAGCTCTCTTAGTAATTTTGTGGTAAGAGCAGGGCCCTCTGAGTCATTGAAGGTTGCTATGAGAAACCCAGTAGTGTTTCCATAGGGCATAGCAATGTAATTATAGAAGCTTCATTTGGGTATTGGTGAGGTGTCAGTTATTTGTAGCTCTGCTTCAGAGCAAGAGAAACAATGCATGTTGAACAGAGCAGATGACCTGTGTGTATATCCAAATTTTCTCTGCATCTGCATGTGGCCTTCCAGGAGATGGGCTTGGGTTTGCTTTTAGTCTGCTGGAGCTGTTGCTGATCTGGGTACTGTTCTGAGAAGCAGCAATAAAGAACATTCCCTATCAACCCAGAGCAGTTGTTTTGTAGTTTGGCTTTTGGCTCTTGCAAGGAAAGCAACAGATCCAAGAATCACAGAACACATTGCATGAGGTAATGTTATTAAACAGTAAATGCTTTGCTATGCTCTGCTTAAAATTTTTGATAAAATGTTGAAGCATTGAGAGAGAATAATCCTGCAACATCTGTAAGGCTCTACATAAGAAACACTTTTATTGTAGAACATCCCAGCATATGTGCTCCCCATCCCGGTGGGAGACTGACTGCCTGGCAGAAGATAGGCTGTAATCAGATCCCTGCAGCTCTGCATTGCTCTAGTGTGTCTGTTGAGAATCTAGCAGTGTCTTGCTTCATTTTATGGTTCATATTGCTTTCTGTGAGATGGATTTCTTCATCTGAAATGAAAATTGGTAAACATGCAAGTGCAAAATAAACTTGTGAGTTAGATTTATAAAAATCTATGTTACTGGTTTCAGTCAACTGAAAAATCAATTTAACTGTTCTTTTGGATGTGAGCTCTATCTTCTGAAGCTTTAATCAACATAACTTTCCAGTCTTTTTTGCTGACATTGGTTGCAAGACTTCAGAAAGTATTTAACTACAATTAGCATCTGATTGTAGGGATTGGAAATGATACTTTATTGATATTTTGCTCTTAAAAGGGGGGGGGGGAACTTCCTTTTAAGGAGGCAGCATTAACAAACTTGTTAATACTGCCTCCTACCTACTTATCCAGAAATAAAAAAATTGTATGCAAGATAATGAAGCAGACCAGATAGGCTTTGCAGATAATTTATAGCTGTCTTGGAATACTGAGGGTAGAATATCTCAGTCTACATGGATGGGAACAAGAAAGAAGTATCAGAGTTTTCTTAAATCTAGTGCTATGCTTTAGTCACTCCTGAGTACAGGGGGAAGAAATTTTGGGTATGTTTGCATGCCCCTTAAATGTCACATTTGTGTGGGACTTTTTGTGCCTAAGTTGCTTAAGGATTTTGTGTACAGTAGGGATTTGACAGGAAATAATGGAATATTTATTTTATGGGTTATCCATCAGTAAAATGTTGTTTATTCCAATTCTTAGTGATAGAGTCTGGTAGGATTACTGTGGTATTGACACTGTGGGGGATAAAAATAAAACAGAGATATTACTTATCTCTCAGGTGCATTAATTTGTAAAATTATTTGTTTCCATATGATAATTGCCTTTAGGGGTTTGCTTTTTGCAAGCTTACAGTGGAACATTTATCCACTCATGTCTTTGTTAGGGTTATTTAACATTCTTGGAATGGTGTATGCCATCTCCTTGCACTGTCTTAGGGCTTTGTGGTTTTAATAATACACTGAATTCCCCATCCTAGGAATGTAATGAGTGGCTCATTATTTTATTTTTTTTTTTCTCACAGATAATCCTAGCAACCTTTCTGCATTTTGTTTTGACCAGTGGCACAAGCATTACACAGCCCCTTTTACAAGAGAAATACATTACAATGTATATGTAAGGAGAAATAACAGCAGCAGTAAAACAGCTCTGCTGTGACGGTGTACAGGTATAAACAAGGCAGTATATTTACATGTAAAGTAAATCTTGTTCTATGTGTTTTTAGAAAAGAAATGGACTTATTTCAGGCAAACATATAATCTTATTATATATTTATTATTATGTGGATTATATATTAAGTATAACAGATTTCTTTGTTTGCTTTTATTTTTTGATGTATCTTGTACCATTTTAATCAAGCAGCCAACTAGTGAGTTGTTAGGTTGACAATCCAATGAAATCAGCATCTGTCAGGTATTATTTGAGGTTTTAGAGTTACTGAGTAACTAGATTTTCCCGTATTTAATTTAGTTACTCAATTCTTTTAATAGCTAAGAATAGAATTTTTGTATTCTGATATTGTAATTTCTGTATGTTCATCATCTTTGTTTCATGCTGTCATTCAGTAGAAGAGTAAGTGAAAAGTAATATGTAATTTTAGTTATTTGGATAGAATTTTCTTACAATATCATTAGGTTACCTAATTTCAGAAGCATTGTATGAAGAAGTATTTATGAAATACTGTATTTTAACCTTTTTCTCTAGCATTTGTCATGTGCATCCATCTGCAACAGATCGAATGTAACGTCAGTTTCAAGCAGATGCTGAACTATTGAATTCATTGTAGTCTGGCTAATAGAAGTAACAATAAAGCTCATAGTTTCCTCATAGTAACCTGTTATTATGTGGTCTGTGAATAATGCACAGTTAATGGAGAATGTATTAAGGTGTCAGTGCAGCATTAGACACTGAAGTGCTATACTGTCTTACGTTTCTTGAATCTAAGAAGGAACTGGAATATCCTGATCCTCTTAAGCTACTGAATTGAAATCCTGAAAAAGATGTTTTCATGTAATTTGTTTTAATAGACTTTGTAAGCTCAAGGGGATGACTGACACCGCAAGATTACGATGTTACCTTGCCAAGCTGCTTACCAGAAAAAGCAGCAGAATTTTCCTTACAGCTTGCAAGCAAACTTTTTTAATACATATGTTGAACTTTTAGTGCAGATGTTGAGTTTTACAGAGGGAATGATCAGAGTGGATTATATGTTGTTTATTTTCTCTGATTGTTCTGGTTTTTCACCTCTTCACAAAACCCTTAACATAGTAAATACTGGGCTTTCATACAGCTCTGGAGTACTTAGTTGAAGTACTTAATTGGCAAAAAAAAAAAATGTACTGAAACAGGCTTGTCTAAATATATAGTAGTCTTAGGCATAGAAGGAAAAAAGTAACTATGTAGGATAGCTATAAAATTTTAGATCAAGATTATGTTATGAAATGACCTCAGATTGCTTTTGTCTTAATATTACTTTTGTCTAGAGAAGGCAAAGCGTGCTTGAGCAAAGTGTGATTGCAGGACTCTGACCTATATTTGTCAGATTTAGCAGAAGCTGTCAGCTAAGTAGCACATCATCTACCAAATGCAATCATATTACTCTCCCAAAGTAATATCTACTTTCCGAGTTTCCAAATTGAAGTTCAAAATGTATGAAGCTGATATTCTTCAACCAAATCACTCTTTCCTCTGACTGCTTTGGAAAGTTTACTGTCTTCCTGTGAAGATCCTTGTGTTCCTTGGGAAAGGCAGTAAGGTAAAACTTGGGAAAGGGAAAGAAGAAAATCCAAAGGGAAAAAACCTCACACCAGCATTCTTTCTCTTGCTTAGTCTTGCATAACTTTAGCTTTAATTGTATGCGAATGCATTAACTCTGTGTGTTTATAAAAGATACAGATTCAACTGTGATTATGAATCTTCCCTTTTGATTCTCATGCTTTGTAGATTCTGAGCTTTACAAAAAAAAAAAAAAACCCTTCTGGGTACAGGTTAGGTAAAGGTGCATTTAAAGAGGCCTTGAGAGTTTTCTGCTGAGGAAGAGAAATAATTGGGTCCAAGTAGTTTCACAGTTACTTTGTTTACAGGGATAAAAACAGTAAAGAATTAATTATAGCACTAGCAACCAAGTAATGAGAACATTACTTTTCCTCAAAAAATCCACACTAATTTATAACATTGGTTGACTTCCTTGATGAAACAGGAATACTTGTTCAATGGAAGAGCATTTTCATAAATTTGTAGCGATTAGAGTTAGAGGCAACCACTATCTAGTAGTTGTACAGAGGTACAGATATTGAATGAAATAATCAGAAGTTCTACTTAAAATAACTCATGTTGCTCTGACATCTCCCTTCATTTCCCCTTCCTTTCTTTTTTTTTTTTTTTTTTTTAATGTTATTGTTTGTTTCCAGTGTGGTAGTGCATGTGTCACATACAAAGGTGTATTGGGATTTTTGAGGAGAATATTGAAAGTTCAGTGTATGTTCATAAGAAAGTATTAAAGAGCCTGTGGGCAGATATTGGAGATAATTAGGAACTAGCTGGAACTGCTGCAGACTCGAGGGATGTTTGCAGGCTGCAGAATGTTCCTACGGGAAAGAAATTGCTCTGTAATTACAGGCAAGGTCAGTGCAGTCTGTTCAATGGAAAAGAGATGGTGACAGCTGGGGCTCCCTCCCATCAAGGTCTTTGAATGTTATTAGTGAGACACAGTTGTTGCTACTTTTTGAAGAAGTGCCTGGTGAAGTATACATTGGCTAGGGGCTCTCTGTGCTGTGAGGATTGCAGCCTTTTCTTGAGCAAGAAGATTGACACTTGCAAGTGTAAGGAATTTCTTGGTCACACTTTTTGAATCTCTAAAGTGTTGGGATGTGTTTTTTGGTGGTGTGAATCTCCCAACTCTTTAAAAGGCTAGTATGTGTTATTTGTGTGTTTTTATTTTCTGAAACAGGTTTTTCAACACCTGTCTGGAGTATTTCAGCTTACTTCTGTTTATTTGGAAATGAGGCATATTTTCATGGCTGATGGGTAGCTTTGGCTCCAGGGCATTCAAACCATCTTAAATTCATCCTGAAGAGGAAAATCTTTGCTTTCCTTTCTTCTAAGGACAAACTCCTGAATTCAGAAATATTCTGTGCCCAAACTTTGTTATCAGTAGCCTTCAGGTGGCAATACTAGTTGCAGGTACTCTTTCCTTCTGTTTCTCACTTGTTTTGTATCTTTTCCAGTTTGCCGGTGAGCTGAATGTGGGATAGCACTGGTATTGTGTCAGGGATTGATTCTACTTAAAAGAGCAAAAACTTTTGGGCACAGCCCAAACTGATTGTAATTTATTGCCACAATTCCCAACCCCTTTGTGTGTGGTGAGTTCAGGAAGGGAAGTTTTTTAAAATCAGTTGCTGTTTTTGGAGAGTAAGTTTTCAGCAAGATCAGCTTCTTGAACTGCACAATTGAAAGAGGGCTGGTGCTTTGTGTTAGGAGAGGCTGGGGGGTATGGTTTGTCACAAGCGAAGTTGAGAGTGTGGCTGACTCTAGTAAACAGATATATATTGTTCAAGTTATGAATCTTGAGTTGTTAAATCTTTTGTTGGTTCTTTTCTCAGGTATTCAGGCTGTAGCACCTGGAATGGTCATTCTGGCTTAACAGAGTGGTATAGTGTGTTGTGCTAGGGGTTGAGAAAGAAGCGATTGGAGTGGTGGGAGCAGTGACTTACAGCTGAATGCTTTGTGTTGTGAAGTCTAACCTTCAGTTATTTTTCTGGTTTGTTTCCCTACTATAAAAGCATAACAGCTCTAGCATTGTTGGACTCAGAAATTTCCCATGAGTGTGTTTGACCAGTAACTGATTAAAGGGAATTGCATTAATTCTTCCACAAATGGATATATTATTTATTCAGCAAAAGTATATAGTTGTTAAAGAAAATGTTTCAAAACCAAACAACAAAATGTGGATATTCTCTCTTGCCTGTTTTGATAGTTTCACACATGTCAAATACTCTTAGATTTGAGATTGAATTGGTTCTACAGTATTTTTATCTTTTCTAGCTTCTTTTCCCTGTGAACAGCACAACTGTTTACCTCACTTCCTGCACACACAGGATTTTTAACAACCTGCTATGTTCCATGTCTGCAGGCCTCCACCTTTTGGAGAATGTGTATAAATTTGGCAACTCACAATTAGTATCTTTAGTATCTTTAAAATCACTAGGTGTTTTTCTTGGAAAAATATTTTCTTGAAGACTTTAAAATTTGTCCCTTGAGTATTGTTTCTATCTGTTTTTAAATTTATCTCGCATTTAATCTGCTGGAGTAGCATCAAGAATTGAAAGTGTAATATATATAATTGTTCTAAAAATAATACAGATATTTCTCTTATTTTTCATATAAGAGCCATAATGAAAAGATCTTGTACTTTAAAAAATCTATACAACATAGATATATTGCCTTCTCTACTATTACAAGAGCTCAGGAGGCTCATTCAGCTAATACTGTTTTTTATTTTCCCTTCTAAGAGTAGTTGGGGGAGGAGATGGCAGTTTGTCAGAGTATTGCATTGAAATAAATTTTCTCAATATTCACAATGAATGCCTGCTGAACAGCCTCTAATACAAGTTTCACTTCCCTCAATATGCCAAGAAATAATTTTTTGGTCAGTTTTATCTGCTTAATGATACATAGGTACATATAACTAAGATTATAGTGCCTGTATTAATGGGCTGGCAGTTATCGGTGTCACATCACAGTGCCTGACATTACACCTTTGCTGCAGGTCTGGTTTGGGGCAGCTATGCTGGAGCTGCAGATTTTTCTGCATCTCTGATTAATATGACTCTCTTGAAGTCGGGGAAGAGCTTCTAGACTTGCACAAGGACAAATACTGTGAAAAGAAAGCCATTTAAGAACAACCACAACAAAAATCAAGCGTCCTCTAACTTTCTTTTAGTCTCTACTCTTCCTTCATTTTTCTTGGGATATTGAGCATTTTCATAACCACTAGTTATCTTAGAGGTATTTATTTTGAATCATGTCCTCCAAATTAATTTTGTATTGTTCTGTAATATGCAAGGAAGGTGTTAACCTGAGTGACTTATGCCACAACGGGAAGTAAATAAAGGAAAGGTAGTTAGAAGATGTGAATGAAAATGGAGGAAAACCAGTACCTATTCAGGTCAAAATTACATTTTTTTTCCCTATGGAATTGGCCCATTTTTCATGGAAAAAAAAATCCTTTATCTCCAAGGCAGCTAATATTTTCTTCAGGCTTTTTAGGAATGAAGTTAGTTTTTTAAAATAATTTTCTTTACCTTTTTTGACAGCATTGTTTAATAATTTTTGTTAATTTATAGGTTGGTCTAAACAAACAACAAATTGTATCATCTTAGCAGCTTCTATCTCTATAGTATTTAGCCTGTAATACAGTAACTCTATTACAGGATGTGCCAATTTTGTACTGTAGTGTTCAGCAGTAACCTTGGAGGTTGCTCCCCATTTGATAGCTGGTGGGATCATCTGCCATCAGCTTGTGCCAAACCACTTGTGGTTTAAAATACCTTGCTATCTTTGTGGACAGTGGTGTACATCTTTTCCCTCTTAGACTGTAAAGGGAGGGAAAACTACAGTTTCCTTTGACCTCATGCAGGTTTGGGAGGTAAGAAATCTGCTTAGGCTGTAAAATCCTGAAGTCTTTTCAGAGACTCTTTATCTTCTGTTTCTTTCCTTAAGATGTTTGGGCAGCCAGAATCTTCCAAAACCAGGCTGTGAGTCCTAATTTGTTTTAGTTTCTTGGAGATCATAATTCAAAAGTAGTGTGTACTCACTTCAGTTTTCCTTTGCTTTCTTTCCCTTCCCAGACCCCTTTTATCCTCACCTTCAGATTCTCTGCTCTGGAGCCTTCAAGAGTAGGGGTTTGAATAAACATGAAATACTGAGGAGCTTGATGCAGTGTTGGTACATTCAGCTGTGCATGGCTTCTTTCTGTCAGCTAAAGAGACACCTCAATGAAAGATGCATGAGAACAAACAAATATTTTTCTGGTTGTCCAGCTGTGGCTTAACACACTTTTATATAAGTTAATAGAAACAGAAGATAAAAATGATGAGTTAAATATTGACACTACAGTAGGAGAACTACTGTTTATAAGCTAATTTTTTTAAATTAGTACCTAATTTTCTGTCATACAGAAACATAACTTGCTGCTGGGTTTTGAATTTGAGAAGAGCTATGCTTTCAAAACAAAACAAAATAAAATAGTTGTGGATCCTGCTTTCCTGTGTCACAGCTCTAATATGTTTTTGTTTCATTTGGTGTCTGTACTTAAATGTTTTATGTCAGTGGCTTAGACTCAACAGTATTAGAGGATGAGTTCAAGTAGAATCTCCCTTTGTTAAAGGGAAAATCCGGAGAAAAGATATTTTCAACTACATTGTAAGTGTGCGTGAATGTAGGCAATTTGTTGATATTTATTGTCCTAATAATATTAGAGATAGTTTACCAGCAAAAGCAGATTGTGGTGTACTTCTGTGATTAGTCCTTGCCCTGCTGTGGAATGGAAGATGCATAAAGTTTGATTATAAAAAAATCTTCAGTTTAACATTTAGTTTGAATGAGTTCTGTCTGGAAGGCCAAGTTCTCTTTGTATGGTGAGCCCAAAATGACTTTGGACTAGTGGTAGGATTGTGCAGGTAACACCCAGCTCTTCTATCATGCTTTTTATCCTCTGCTATTGCACACACCACAACAAAGGTGGAAGCCATTACTCTGGTGTTCCGTGGTGGGGAAAAACAAGACAAAAAGCTTGGTTTCAGCATATGAAAATAAACAGAACTGTGAGACTGCTGTAATGGTGGCAGAAGGGAAATGTCTAAATTACTGTTTTTCTAGAGGTAGGACTAGCACTACAGTCTTTTAGTTAGGTTATTTCTTAGGAAATATGGAATGGATGGAAATGAAGAAGGGAATGGAAAGACTTAATACATATAATCTTAATTCAGCCTGTATTTTGAGTGTTTGATACTACAGTCTTAAAAGTCTCTTTTTTTTTTTTCCTTGTCTCTGAATATAACATAATGGTAGTGTCGATCCCCAGTGATTTAAAGGTAAAATATTCTCATAGGTTGTATTGTATTTAGAAAGTATTTGAATAATGCATTTGAATAATGGCTGATTTTATTACTTCTGTAGTTATTTTAGATTTTTATCTCTCTCTGTCCAGCATTTCTAATGCAGTTAGGATATTTTTAAGAGGAGAAGCCTTTGGTCTGTCTAGTTTTGAAAGTGGTGGTAAATGGGAATAAGGTAAGAGAAGGTTATTGACCAAGATGCAGATGAATCCTTTTCTCAAACTTGTTAATCTTACAGGCAGTGAATAAGGACAGAAATTGCATACAGATTTTATGCAAAGCCACTGTATCTATAGTTACCTGTATTTTAAAATCCACTTGTAAACTCATGATTCTTGTATACTTCAAACAATTCTGTTTAATGCTTACCTCGCTCTGCTCTAACTGGTATTTGAGGGATTTTGTTTTCTCTGTAAACATTTTTTTTTATTTCTCTGTAAGATTAGTAAAGGTTTGCATCATAACACTCATGCTGCTAATATAAAATGTCAACTCTTGAATGCAGATGTCTGTTAGGAAGATGCCAGTGGGTACAGAAAAAATGGCACTGATCCCTCAAAAGATCAAATTTACTTAGGGGAAAAATGCAGAAGTTTGTCTACAAACCATTGTACTCTGAAAGTTTTTCAGTGTTTTCCTATATATGAACTTTCTCGGGACTGTAATTGATAAGCACCAGAAATTTGGGAAGGTGACATTTCTCATATCATCATCTTGCCATGATGAAAAAGAAATTAATAGCAGCCATTATTTTTAAAACTTCAGTGAGTTGTAGTGCTGTGGAGGTCTGGCAGTGACTCAACAAATCTCACGGACAGTGTTTCTGGTAGGTCAGCCAACTGTGTAGTGTTGTAAACTACTTCACAACTTTGCCTTTGTGTCTATAAATTTGTTTTCTTATCTATTCTCTTTTTTAAAAACAAAATTAATTAATGCGTCTATACTAGAATGAAATAAGTGGTTAATTACAGGAAACGAGATTACTATGGTGCTTTATGTAATAAAGACAAGACCATTTTTACAGCTCTGATGACTGTTATGAATGCAGCTCTGAATTTAAATGAGCTCTCTTTAGCAGAAACTGTAGATGCATTAACTGTGCATATGTGTGCACTTCAGATACAACTTCTGGAATATCCTGAATGGCCTTTTGCTTGGTCTCTTGTGCTTTATTTGCACTCTTTTGTATAAAACTGACTTCGGGGAATTTTTCTCCCCGTTTTCAAATGGAGATTTAAGCAGGATTTGAATAGTTTTTAAATTCATCTTTATTGATTCAGACTTTTAAGCTTTAATTTGGAAGTACCTTAGATCTCTTTAAATCAGTAGTTTAAGCCCTGGAGGAATCTTCACAGTCTCTTTGAGACGGATATGTTCAGTACTGTATTTTCATGGTTTGGAGCATCTTTTCTATGAGCAAAGTCTGAGAGCTGAGACTTCAGCCTGGAGAAGAAAAAGCTTAAGGAGATCTTTTTTTTGTGTACAGTTGATGGGAGGGAGTTAAATGAAAGAGACAGGCTTAAAGGTGGTATCCAGTGACAGAACCAGAGGCAATGAGCACAAACTGAAACACAGATTGTTCCCTCTAAACATCAGGAAGCACTTGACTGAGGATGACTAAGCACTGGCACAGGTTGCCCAGAGAGTTCATAGGGTTTCATCCTTGGGGACATTCAGAAGCTGCCTGGATACAGTCCTGGGCAACTGACTACAGGTGACCCTGCTTGAGCATAGTGGTTGGACCAGGTGATGTCCAGAGGTCCCTTCCAGGTCAGCCATTCTGTGCTTCTGTTGGTGTATCTCAGGGTCTGAACCTGTACCTGCTCTATCACTAACATCTCCCTTACCCATCTTCATTTCAAAGCTGTGAAATCTTTAAAGACTTTGCTCCAGAGACTGTGACCAGGACAAAGCTCTTCCCCCTCCTCTCCCCAATAAAGTATCCGTCCCAGATACATTTCATTAGCTATACATGTCCATTGTGAAAACTTCTAGAAGTGTAAAAGAAAATTTTGTTGTTTGTCTTTTGTGTGTATGTCAAATACAAATATATCAAATGTGTGTGTCTGAATAATGTTTTTATCTATATATAATATACTTTATAGGAGTCCAATATAAAATCCTTAATCATAATACTTTGATTACTGTAACAGTAGTACCAATATTTTTAACTTGTTTTGTGACTTTTTTTATTCACTTTTTTCTTTTTATGTGTGTGTATGTGTGTGCTTTGCCTTGCAGAGTTGGAAGAATCCAGGCATTTCAAGTTTTGAGTAACGGGCATCTTACAAGATTACCACACCTAAACTGGGAAGGCAGATGCATCTCTGAGTACCAGACTGGTGTGTGCACTGCATGTACATGAAAACGCACATGTTTCTGTCATCACGTAGACTTTATCTGGCACATTCCTGAGAGCTTTGCAGTTGATGAAAATTTATCTGAGAACCAGATGGAGCACCTTTGCAGCACAGGAATCCGTAATCCATGGAAAGACACCTGCCAGTAACATTCAGCTTTGCACATGGTCTTCACGGCTGAAAAAAGTTTGCAAGAAGAGAAGGAGGAAACACCCTCTGCAGAAGAAGCCTAATAAATACCTCCACAATCTAAATCAATAGCTGTGAGGGAAACAGAAAAATCAAGAGGGCAGAGGAAACTGATTTAGTTCCAGCAGAAGAATAATGGTCTTCGGCACGTTTTGCTTTGGGCTCAGTAGATTGTGAATGGACTAATAAATTGTGACCTGCTGAGTAATGATGACTGGAAGTAAATAAGTTGAGGAACTATGGGACAAGTCTGGGCACTGAACTGAGCAAACCTCACCGCCCTTGAGTTAACCAGGTCATCAGACTTGCATATTCTTTCTCCCTCTCTTTTTTCCTCTTTTCGCTTGGTGTGGTATAAATACTAGCTAATTGAGCTCATAAATGTTATTCAAATAAAACGATTGGAATACTTCATATGTTTCCTTCTTGTACAGCTGCAAATGTTGTGTCTGGAACTATGAATCTGTGCTGTAGACAAGCATCAAGAAGGAAAGATCCGATCAAACAAACAAGGAAAATACCTAGAGAAATAGAGAACCCAGGAAGTCAGATTTTTAATGCTGCTTCTCTTTCTTTTTTAGATGATTATAATTCTTCCTTCCTTGAATTTTAGAAGATTTTGAAAGAGTGCATACTTGATGTGCTTTAATTCTGGCATTTGTTTTTTTTATGGTAGAATGAAAAGTCTGTGATTCCTTGTAGCAGAAAAAAACAGAAAAGTAAAGGAAAAACAGCTTGACATTTTAGCCTGTTTCACAGGAGAGAGAACTTCACGGTTCACCTGAGGCAAACTTATCTACTTTGAAAGCTAAAAGCTTTAGAGCATTTTGGATTCTGCTATAAATGAAGAGAGGGTTCTTTTTCATTCGTGTGTGGCAGCAAAAAGTGGGAAAGCAGGCAAGATAGCGTGATAAACAGTTCAGGCTGTGTTGGGTCTCTGGTGGAAAAAAAGTGCTGCAATGGAAATTGGATTGGCTTTGGATTGCAAAAACTTTTGAGTCCAACGAGCGGTTCAGTACCAAGAGGGATTTCCCAACTGGCCTGGCACACCAGTGCCTGCACAAGTTCGGGTCTGTTGTTTCACACGGTTTGTGTGCCTTTTTTTCCCTTTATGCAATCTCTTTCAGCTTTAGCAGCAGAAATACATCAGATGGAAAAGATATGCCAGAGGGCAGCTTGGAAAAGAGGAAGGTCATATATATACAGATATATGTATGTGCGTGTGTTTAAATTTCTGCAACTGAACTTTTGAAGAAAATCTGACTGGAGGAAATTTTAAAAGCCTTAAGTTACTTGAAACCTACACATTTGCAACTCTTTGTCTCTGGAATTGCATTACGCTAAACTGGAATCTCAGGCTGTATAAAGATTATATCAAGTTGAGCAAAAAGATGACTTAACCATTTCTTGAGCGCCTCTTATGAAGTAGCTGTTTCTCCAAAGGATAAGTGCACCCCCACTCTACAGACTCAAAACAAAAATGAACCTGATTTTTTTTTTTAAGTGTTACTTTTTCTTAGCCAACTGCCATCATCTTTTATAGAGGAATTTTTCACTATGCATTTGGTGGATATTTATAAACACTGACCCCATCCTCCTCCCTTTCAATGATCTATCCCAGGTCAGTCTTATCAATAAAAAAAAAAAAAAAAAATTGATTTAAATTTTGTGCACTAGACATATTACTTTCTTATGTCAAAAAATAAAATATTTAAAAAGCATGTATGCAGCAGTGGAACATGGGCCTGTTCTTTGCAGCGATTCCAACATCCTCTGCCTCTCCTGGAAAGGCAGAGTCCCCAAAAGTGAGAAGGAGAAACCGGTGTGCAGGAGGCGGTACTATGAGGAAGGCTGGTTGGCAACAGGCAATGGCAGAGGAGTTGTAGGCGTCACTTTTACTTCCAGCCATTGCAGGAGGGACCGGAACACCCCTCAGAGAATCAACTTCAATTTGAGGGGCCACAACAGTGAGGTAAGCAAAACGTGTGTTACACTTTAAAAAAAATGATAGCTATCTTTTTTTTCTTTTCTTTTTTTTTTTTTTTAAAGTATTTCTGCTTGAAATTTGACAGAGTGGTATGAAGGAGGCTCAGGACTAATCCAAATGTGATTTTGGTCAATTGGAATTTTTCTGGTAAATTCAAGCATATAAGGCTGATGGTGGGAGGTTCCCTAGAAATGTGTCTGGTTTGGCCTACTTTCTCCTTCATTCCCTAGCACCTGCCAGTTCCCAGGCAAATGCAGTAAGTGCATGTTAATGGAAGTTAGAAGTTGAGATAGTCGACTGCGACTGCTTTCACACATTAATGAATTCTGTCCTGGAAGACTAATGGAAAGGCAGGGGAATGGGAAAAAAGCTTGGTTGAAGTCTGTCAGATTTTCAGAAGCTGCAAACTGGAACGGCCTGTGACAGGAGATTGTTTTCGTATCTGGCAAAACTTCTCATTTTGTGAGAAAAAAGGCCAAGTGTGGCTTCTCAAAGAAATGCTGAAGTGCCTTGCAGTGAAATGCCATAAGTTCAGTGTGCAAGGCTTTGTCCTGAGTACAGTGATACAAAAACTTCTCCATTTGTGTTTTCTGAAAGGCATAAATCTGTCAGTATAAACTGATCTTTCAGCTGTGCTTTGTCATCTTCCTGGCTCCCATCTCTTTCTCTGTATAATGCTTCATGGAAAGTGCAGGTGATGCACAGTAGCATACCAAGTGTCATAGACAGCAGGGAGGGCCTAGTTTGTTTCTGCTTTTTAGTTAGTATGTGTTTGGATGTGCTCTTTGAGAAGGATCTGTCCAAATCAAAGACAAAAAATCAAAATCTTTTAGGTTGGTGGGTGGAATTACATTTTAAGTACTGAAATGAAAACCAAAGATACAATGTGTTTTTTCTTGTCTCTTATCCTGTTTATTGGGTGGACTATGGGAATATGTGATGCCCTTTCAACACAAGCTGCACCAAAGTTTCAGAAGGAGGTAGTTTTGTATCTGGTATAACATCGATAACAAGCCTCTTTTAAGGAAAAAGGGAGCAGCCAATAAATACGTAGTCTGAAATAATTGCTTCCACATGCCTTGTGTGTATTGAGATGTGTGGGTGTATTGTAAATCATACAGGCTTTTATATGTATAGATGAAAGACAGATTCATGTACACATTTGTATCAGGTTCATTCAAAAAAATTACAGCCACATTTTCCCAAAGGGAAGAATGATGTTTGAATCCAGCATTTTGGTTTGAGTGACAACTAATTGTCAGTTTAATTTTCAATTACAAATTACATTTTATTTGTGTGTTCTATTTTAAGTGTGTAACACAATAACCCCTTTTCATTTCTCAGTATTTTGTTATCTAACTTTTCTGTGAACCTGGGCACTTGCTTTTCTTCTTTTGTGTAATATATGTTTTGGGAACAATAAGGAATAATAAGGAAGTGCTGTTTACAGGAGCATGAAGATTTACTGCAGAACTTGGAAATACAAGACTAGGTTTCAATATGTGCTTATTTAAGTGGAGAAGATGCTCATGTGCATGCTACCCTTTGGGTTTGGCCAATTTTGCTTTATTTACTCAGTTGGAATCTCCTTCTGGGTCACTGCATCATCGCTGTGTGGATTTAGCTGTGCTGTTTACACATTCTTTTAGTTAACAGTGATTGGCATGAGAGAGAGACTCAAATTAAATGAAAATTTTCTTTTTGTTTGAATCTTTTTGTTGTTGTTGTTGTCAAGCTTGTCATTAATAAAAGGTTGTGTTCCTGTAAGTAATTCTCCTGATAGCAGGAATTGTGTCAATGACCAGAGCAGAGACTGCCACTTTGTCTTTGTAAAACAAAATTGACATGGTGGGATACAACTGAGTGAAAATAGAAGTGGCTTTAGTGGAACTAGGTTTCTGTGAGGAGTCTGTGGCTGCTGTCAGATTTTTCTACTGTTATGGCTTTTTGACCATCATTGTAAGTAAAAGTTCATTTTTACAAGATGATGTGTTACACAATGCCCTTCACCAGGCTTACTGAATTTAATCATTTTATAGGAGAATCCCACTAATTTGTATAGGAATGTTAAAGAAACATAGTTGAATGGACAGCAAGATTTTTTTTTCTTTAGAAAACACCTTTTCTTCTTGATCTGTCTACTGAAAGATCCTCGAAAGAAAATATTGAACAGCAGTACTTATTGCTAATATTTGCATAAGAAGAAGTAAATGTTTTGTTTTCCTATTCTCCTGTTAAAAAGCAAGCCAACAACAATGTTGTCTCTACTGTGTACTGCCATTCATAATGGAAAATGTTGATTTTGCAAGCACATCCTGGTATGTGTGTCTGATTAAAGCTGCATTTGTTGCACAGAATGGGTCCTTAGATTGTGATTGACAAAACTCATAAGAGCCTGTTTGATTCGTTGACCAGTTCTAGAAGCGTATTGTGTTGTCTATTCCCCAGAAATAGTGATTTATACCTATTTTATAGTTTATTTATAAAAGGTTAATTTTCTCTATTTTTTCTGGGATAAAGCTAGGGTGCCAGGTGAAGTTTATTGCTTTTCAGTCATACAATGCTACTTCAACATTAGTATGCATTTGATTATTAAGTATAAAATGTTGAAATGAGCAGAATGGAAGAGTAACAATATAGAAGCTAAATGCTTTCCATTTGGGGTGTAATTAACAGTATGCTGTGGGCAGAGCACTACATTGTATTTCAGTTTTGAAGTGAAAATCTAGAAGAAGAGCTAATGTGGCAGCACTGTGCTTCTGGTAAGAATGTGAGACTATTTTTAAGTGAGTCAAGAAGGTGAATGCTTGTTATGTATTTCTGCAATCTTTTTATGACTGCTGAAGAAATTCACTGAAATCTTTCTGGTGTATTTTCTTGACTTTAATAACATG
The DNA here is from genome assembly GCF_001522545.3 of Parus major. Taxonomy (NCBI): domain Eukaryota; kingdom Metazoa; phylum Chordata; class Aves; order Passeriformes; family Paridae; genus Parus; species Parus major. Next base: position 52,701,445 of record NC_031770.1, on the reverse strand, counting down.
CCTGTAGCCTATGAATACAAACAAGAATGAGGAATCCCCAGGACTGAATTACTGACATGTATATTAGTGCTGTGTTTGAATGACTCATCATGTTGAACAATAATTGAGAATTAAAAGCATTGTCGTGTGAGCCACACTTGTGTTTCTACAATTGCTTCATTTGGTTGTTAGAATTTGCAGCAATTTTTTTTTAACTTTTTTTTTTTTTTTTTTTTTTTTTTGTATTTACTAAGGAGAATTACAGACTTAAAATAAGCATATTGCCATTCTGTGGTAGGGGGTGAAAATACTGCATTTTGTGGTACAAAATGTGTGACCAGTAGGCTCTGAAGCATGCCACGCTGAGTATTTTTTTTATAGTGCAACAGAGATACCAACTTTCAACATCTGATCCATCTTGAGTTTTCTGTGTAGAGATTTTCAGGTGGTCCTGTGAGAGATAATTAGAAAAAAACCCCAAACTTTATTTAGGAGGCTTCAGTTAGCCTCGTTAGGGATTTTCCTTCCTGTGAAACGTTTGTAAGGTGTCTGCACATCTAATTGGTTGGATGGTGCCATTTTAAGTGTTTCTTTTAATGCTTTCTGTTGTGTCTAGTGTATGAAGATGGTACCAATTTTTATGGCACTTACTGTTTCTTAAACGACTAGTGCTTAAAAATGTTTTGCAGGTGTACATTTGCTTTTGACTGTGCTAACTAAAAAGACATCTTTGATATATTTAATAAGAGTCAGTATGCTAATTGCTAGACTGAAGCATTAAAAAGTATTACAAGTATATACAAATTAGATGCAGTGAATTAAGTAACAAGCCGAATACATTACTGAGCATATATAACATTTTTTACTGTAACTATAAAGGAAATTGTTTATTTACATTTGTTATTATTTGAGTGTTCCAAGGACATGCCTACAGCTGCAAAAAACCTACCCTGTTTCATTTAGCACAGGTTTTAGTAGATAGGGATGTAAATGTATCTCAGCTGGAGATGTCAAATGAATTAGTTACAGCTTTTCAAAGGAACACTATCCTTTAAAAATATTCAGTACATGTTGGTTTTCATAGTACATTAGTTATGGAAGTCTGCACAGTTCTTGGTTTTGTTTTGGTTTAGAGAAGGAGCTTAAAAATGGTTTTTCATGTTTTGAAAAGAAAGAAATATTTTCTTTATCCTGTCCTGTTTTATTGAGGTTATATGTATCTTGCAGAGCAGATTTTTTTCCAGAAGTCTGTTTCTTGTTTAGGAAATAAATTTTAAAAACCCAAACAGATAAGCCTTTTCAGTAGTGTTTTTTGGTTTGTAGTGTCACTGGTAAGAATACAGAAAAAACAATACAGGAAAACTTTTTGTTTGTTTGTTTGTTTGTTTAAACTTTGTTTTAATATAACTGGCATTTGAATGTTAAATGTGATTTTTATTATGATTCTTGGACCAAAAAATTGAATCAACATGTGACTCTACAGTATGGATCCCTTGTATCAAATGTTGTCTTCAGACACAACTGGAACAGTTGTTACTGGTGAATAATTAAAAAATTGAGGTAGAGTGATGCCATGATGATGCTTTTTGGCTTTAGAAGCCTCGGTGGTACAAGACATACACTGTTGTAAACTGCAGCGGTATTGCAGATCTCTTTTCTGTTTTTCTGTCACTGCACAAAGAAGACAGGATGTTTGTTGGCAGAAATACTGTCTCTTTGTTAAAGCAAGCTCGTGTAATTGGAAAAGACAGACAAGCTTTTGGGCATACAAGGTTCTGAAGAAGGACTTGTATTTCTGAAAGCTTGCGTAGTCTTTACATCCCTTCTACCTGATTCAGTGCTATATCTGTCTACAAACCATGCCCTTCCTATGTCCTTAAACTGTTACAGCTACAGAAAAATAATGCTGCAGAGAGAGACAGAACTAGTGGGAAGTGACTTGTAGGATAATAGGTCCTGTGCCTGACTGTGCTGGCTCTGGTGGATTTGTAGCGTGACTGGTATTGCCAGGCACTTCTGACTGCTTGTTTTCAGAAAGGACAGATGTGTTGGGCTTTCATGTGGGCTTCTTATTGCACCTTCTTGAACTGCCTGCTCTGCATTTAGGCCGGGTACTTGAGCACTTTTATTTCTTAAAGCAAATATTAAAAGAGCCAAAATACATTTTAAACCTTTTTGATAGTCTTTTACTGATCTTTTCAACCTTTGCTGAAGTTTAAACATACTCCATGGCATTCTGGGGTGTCTTTCATAGCCTTCTCTTAGGAGAATTGTTAAAGAAAATAAATGGAGCAGTAAGTTGGAAATGATTGATCCTTTTCCCTTAAATGCAAATAGTAGTCTTGCTGTTTCCCATTTCTATGCCCTGTATCAGTTTGCAAATGCCAAGATATGGCCTAAACTTGTGTACCATCACACCTTCTGTATACTTTGTTCACTCTAAGAACTGTGACCACTTCTAGTGAGTCTTCTTCTTTTCCTTCGTGGTACTGGCTTTTTTCCAGCCATACCCAGCTCCTGCTTTCACAAATATTTTTGTGAAAGGCCTTTTCTTTCTGTCTCTCTGTCCAGTTTTCTCAATTGCCTCAGAATCCCAGCCTCTCTGTTCAATGTTTATTCTTATGCAGTTATGGCTTTGAAGCAAACTATCCAATACAATTCTTGCTGAGTAATGAGGGATGGTAATGCTGCATTGATCTGCTTCTTGGAAATTGCTCTTGTAGGTCATGCAGCAGTTTGTTTCTGCAAAGGTTAGGTCATAAGCTTTGGGAGATTTTAAATTACAGTTTTTCTGGTTCGTAGTAATAAGCATCTAGATAATTACCCTGAAAGCTGGGCAAAAAAGGAATATATGATGTGAAAACTACTGTCAGCTTTTAAACAAAATTAATTATTTTTGTAAGTGGGTCATCCATGCAGTTTAAAATTTTATCATACTGTAACATGTAGCTAAAATTCTGTTGTGAGATAATTCTACTCAAAAAAAGTTTGAAGTGGAATTAAGCTCACCTATATCAGAAATTACTCCAAGCTTTTACTCAAAAAATTGCTGAAAGATAACAACATGCATATTTTTAGATAATGATCCGCCTGAGGGGCATTTCTTGCTTTTTGAATTAGGGTGAAGATACTTTGTTGTTCTGTATAGAAGCAGTTGTTCCACATAATTTGTGTGTTCAAGGGAAATAAATGCGTTTTCTTTAACAAAAGTTTAATGATGAGGACCTATTGATGTACTGAATAGATGAGATTACTCACCTATTAGACAGTGAATACCTAAGCTTGGAATATGAGCACTTTCTGAATAAAATGTTCAATAAAGAATTTAATATGAAATTCTGAAGGCCTTGTATAGCATACATACACATTGAGCATCTGAATAGTGGAGAAATTAGGTTTTATGATAGCATTTCTGAGCCATAATAATCATTAAGAACACTGCCTTGGTTTAAATAGTTCCCTCAGGAATTAATCAAATTACAGATAGTCTGAACAGATGAGATACCCATTGCAAACTATAAACATTTCACAATATGATTGAATGTAGAGTACCAAATAACTGCTTGTCAAGTGTAGCTAAGAATGTAGCAGGACAAACAAAAGATATTTTATAGGCACTTACCCTTGAGCAACCAGCATCTCTGCTTTAAGAGCAATCCTTTGCAAACATGCATGAACTTCTGAGAGAAGTGCTCAGTATCCTCTTTGCATTAGGAGCTTCTTTAAAGAGAAGTAATCCACTTGTATCATACATTATGGGAAGTAATGAAAATTAAGTTGAATTGGGGGAGTTCTTGTGCATTTTCAAAAAGAAATGCTGGTTTATGGTTTTCATCAGAATTGTGATATTCCAGTTCTAGAATTACTTGACAAATTTATATACTGCAAAATAGTATCCTTATGCATTGATTTATTTTTTAATTTTTTTTTCTTGTTTAATTTAATTTTAAGGAAAATAAATGTATGTAGATGACTTTACTAATGAAGAAAACACAGCTTTGTTTACCCTAATCAGAATGTTGAACATGAGCAAGCAGTGTTACCCTTACTGCAAAGAGGGCAAACGGTATCCTTGGTGACATCAGAAGTATTGCCAGCTGTTTTAGGGCGGTGGTCCTTACCCTCTGCACTGCTGAGGCCACACCTGGAGGATCATGTTCTGGGGTGGGGGTTCCCCACTAAGAAAGGTCAGTGAAGGGCCACAAAGATGATTGAGGGACTGTAGCACCTCAACTGTAAGTAAAGACAGAGAGCTGGGACCACTCAGCCTAAAGAGAAGGTTCAGAAGAATCTTTTTAGTGTATGTAAATACCTGCAGGGAGGATGCAAAGAAGATGGAGCCAGGCTCTTTTTGGGGGTTCCCAGTGAGAGAGGTAAAAGGCACAAACTAAACTGCAGGAGGATCCCCATGAACATCAGAAGATGTTTTTTACTGTGAGGGCAGGTGGCTTGCATAGCCCAAAGAGGCTTTGGAGTCTCCATCCTTGGAAATAATCAAAAGAGCCATCTGAACACAGTCCTGGGCAAGCAAATCCATGTCCCTGCTTGAGCAGGGAGCTCATAACTTCCAGAAGTTCCACCCCAATCACTCTGTGACTCTGTGAAATCTATTTGTAAATCTAAGCAAAATCTTTTGCGCAAAATTTGGTGAAGCAGCATCAAAAAACAACTCTTGAAGGCAGGAAGGAAGTGCTAAGTACACCAAAGTGTGGAGAGAATCCATTCAAGTTTGGCTAAAACAAGAACAAACTGATGTGCTGGAAGAGGAGAGTTTATTTTTTTTTTTTCCTGAGGAGAAATCCAGATGGTTTTCCAAGTAGTCAAAGAGCTGGAGAGCATAGTCAAAATCCTCATGCAGAGTTATAGGCAGAGGTTATTAAAATGCAGAAGAAAGTTGAGCTGGATTGAGTTGGATGTGAGAATGACTTCATAGGAGAAGCCGAATTTGGGAAGGAAAATTGTCACTGAGCTGAAGAGAAGGAACTGTTCAGATGTACAAATCATGGTGTTTGAAAAGTTTTGGAAGAAGCTGCAGAAGCGTGAGTCTGTTGTAAGCTATAGAAACCTACAGCCCTTCAAACAAAGTGATAAAAAATACTAAGTGTAGACCCTGAAAGATTAGATTTCTGGAGGAAATGGTATCACAAGGAAGGAGTGCCCCAGTTACTGACTTGGCTCATCTGCTTGTAAAATGAGAAAATGGCAAGTAATTGTTTCATCAGGGAAAGAGACAAGGCAGAACTGTGAAGAAACCTGCAGCAGCAGATGCACACTGCCTTGGAGAGGTGTGTACATGCAGCTGCCTTGTGCAGGAGCGACAGGTGCAGCTGGAGTGCAGCCAGCCTCAAAATGTTGTCCTGGTGGAGAATGGCACTGGCTTTTGTGAAGCTGAGCAAACGTGTGGGGGATCTGGCATGCACTGACAGTCAGCAGAAGGCAGCAGTCAGTTCCACAGATGCAGCTTCCAGAGGATAATGGCCAACAGCAGAAGGCTGATTATCAGCAGTATGGTGATGTCCTGTTAATGTCTTGAGTGATGTCCTGGAGAGGGGGCCAGATATAAGCACCTGGAAGAGATACTGGAGAAGCTGGGAAAGAGTGAATATTTCAGCCTGTTACAGAAGGAATTCAGTCTTCTGAGTAAGGTGTCAGAGAGTTCTTCCACCTAGGAAAGAGACAGCTCGAAAGTGTTGAACGCGAAAGAGCTGGAGGGGATTGAGTTTCGCAGGAAAACCAATTTCACCAAAAGGAGTAACAAGGTCATTCTTCAGGTAGAGACAACAGAAAATTAAGTCAGTAGGAAAAAATAAGGTAGAAAGGATATGCAAAAATCTTGATTATTTGAATACAAAATACTAAAAATGGGGATATTTAACCTTAAGCTAGCTGCACCAGGGAAAGGTTAAACATCAGAAAAAAATTCTTCGCTGAAGTAGTTATTGGACACTGATCGTCTGCCCAGGGAGGTGGTAGAGTCACCGTCCCTGGATGTGTTTAAAAAAAGACTGGATGTGGCACTCAGTGCCATGGTTTAGTTGATAAGGAGGTGTTAGGTTATAGGTTGGACTTGATGATCTCAAAGGTCTTTTCCAGTCTAGTTTGTTCTGTGATTCTGTGTGATTTGTAGCTTCCCTAATGAGGACCTTTCTTGAGGAATGACCTTATCTGTCAAAGGTGCACATGTGAAGATATCCCAGAAGGCTGTTTTGAGGATACAGTGAGACTGCTTTCTGATGTTCTGCTTTGGGTAAAAGGAGTGTTGATTGCATACTACAGAGTTTGTAAGGGACACAACAGGGCATTTGTATTAGGGCTATCATAAAGAAAAGGGATCCTGTGTTTTCTTCTTTCCTCAATTTTAATTTGGTCCTGTGCAGTATTTTTTGAGCCTGATAATATACAAACATCTTGCTCTTCAGTTGAGCAGTTTCCTACGAGCATACAATGGAACTGTGGTTGCAGCTGCTGCAACAGAAGTGAGAATGTCAAATGCCTGGTTAATTAATAAAGGTGTTGCTGTGGAGGGAGTTGTGTTTATTTTAAGGAATGGATGCTCAAAATGTTCCTTAAAAATATGTGGAGGATGAAGTGGCTAAGAAAGGCTGCAGTTTGAGGGTATCCGTCACTTCTTTTTCTGGTGATGTCTTGAGCTAGGCATATGCTTGATAACCTAAATGGGCCCAGTACTGAATAAAACGTATGAAAGGGAAGAACTTTTGATGTTCATCCAGGCTCAGAGTGCTTTCTTGACTGTACAAAACAAGGCCTTAGTGTTAAGTTTTGTTTATTGGTGTCTATGATAAATGTTTTCTCATGTACGTTATCTTATCAATTCTGCTTTTGCCATTGATCACAGATATTAGAGTAGGAATTACTATTTTCCTATGAAAAATAATCATCTACGTGTTTCATTTACACTTCACAGCATTTCCAGCATTCTTACTGTTTCCAGAATAATAGTCTCAATGGTTTCTTCAGGTTTAGTAGTCCTCTTACTAATTAGAGATTCCAGACTCTGCATTTCACTTGTGAGAGAAATCTGCTGTCATTAGCTTTCTTGAATATTAGCAATAATTATGCAAATTATAAAAATGTAAACCAACTTTACTTGTTTATTGAGAAATACCTGTTGGTATATACATAGATGTTGTTCTTGTTTGAAAGAAATAATAAGTCTTTTGAAGCAGTGCTTCAAGTTGAGAGTTGTTCATAATGAAAGAATTTGTCCTGCCCTAAGTTCTTCAGAAGAAACAAATCCAGCAGAGGGGTTAACAAATTAGATTTTGACATTGTCATTTTCATACATATTATTTATGATCCCAGTTATACTTTGTTATTATGCCTTATGACTGCCATAAAGTTATGCTGTTGAATAAACAGCTTCAAGTTAGGTTTTAACACAATGTTATGCATTATAGGGCCTGTCTGAAGCTGGTGTTTCTCTGGGTTAACTGTGGTAAGGGTTTTAGTCTCTTTGGTCACTTAGTAAGTGTTAAAATTGTCCTCCCTCAGCCAGCTTCCTCTTCAGTTGCCTCGGAGTAGAGAAGTGAGATATAGTTGTGATTACACTGGTCAGGGAGATGACTGTTTTACTGCACCACAGTGGGTGTCAGTAATTACAGGTGTAGGTCATTTTTCTGTCCTGAAGGTCTTGCTGTTGACAGCAAAAATGAGCCATTTGAAGCATGAAATAGGAGAGATACTTCCTTAAAACCAGGCGATCCTACACTACCTTTTGAGTCAAATACGTGTATTTTTGTTTCCATTCCGACAGAATATTTTCATAATGCCTTGTTTACATTTTAATTGCTTTTTCTGCAGCTTTGATGCATAATTGTGATGGTAATCAGAACAGGCTTGCCAGGTTTGAAAACTTCCATCTTGCCCATAAGACTAGAAAGCACAATATAAAGAACTTGTAATGCTGTGCACTAGGCATTTTATCACTTCATTTGAGATTTTTTTCAATGTAATTTCTGAGCATGAGACTTCTATACTGAGATGCACTGAGGTTTAATAGCAAGTGTATTTCCTGTTTGTAAAGAGTAAGACAGTGACTTAAAATATTTTAAAGTTGATGGGTTTAAGCAGCTGGTTTTTAAGTTTCTTTTGGCCTTCACATTTGTAATCTTAAGGACAGAAACTTGAAAGCTTTTAATACTGAAGGCACTCTAGTGTCCTAGGTTGTTTTTTCTAAAACTACTAGCAATATAAGAAATACCTTGCTTTTAAAATTTTATTTTTAAACTATTAATGCAAATACTGGTAGCAACTGAACTGCTAGTTTTACTTCTACTCACTCTATAGAAATTGTAAGCTTTCCAATATTATTATTGTGCTATTGAAAAATATTATTACCTGCTGGGCATCCATTAGTACTTTTCCTAGCATTTGTTCAAGCAGAGGTTTTTACTTACTCGATGTAGGCATCTAATATGTAATCAATTTCACATTAAGTGATAGCAAATTTTATGAGAAAAGGGAAGGAGCTCAGAATTTAGGTAGATGTGGGAATGAGCCTGAGGTATAGGTAGGCTGGGAGTTTTGGGACTGTTTGGATTCAAGATGCAGGAATACTTGGAGGGAATAGGTGGCAGAGAAGAGAGCAAGCCTGCCTGCTGCTTTTCTAATGTGGCCTTCTGTGCCAGTCCTTGGGGTTGGGCCTATGGCGATGTCTTGAATTCATAAAGAGCTATTAGATGTGGTCACAATATCTTCATCCTCTGCTGTGAGTGATCCAAACCAGGGATGACAACTTTAATAGCTGTTAGTTAAATGTAGATAGTAGATATCAGTCCTGCTCATCGCTTTGTGGGTTGATGGTGGATGTCAGGAGCAGCATGTAGGTTTATCCTACTTCTGTTGTAAAACTTGAGCAATTTGTCAAACAGCCATTGTGTTTCAGAGGGAAAGATTGAGCTATCAGAAGTTATGTAATGCCAGCATTAGCTGCAGCTGATTTACTGTGTCAGTTCATTTCTTTGAATGTGTTGGTTCACATACTTACTGTGATTCAGTTTTCCATTACCTGAATACATACTTTTTTTTTTTTTTTTTGATTCCTTGTCATTCTCTTCTGTTCAGTGCCTGTGCAGTGCCTGTGGATGAGGGAGAGTTGCCCAAACAAGTTCCATATTACTTGTTTTGGAAAGTAGTAAGTATGCAGTGAAGGCCATGAAGAAGAACAAAGTCTAATGGTTCAGTAGCTCAGTGTTGCTGTGAAGGATTTTTTTTTCTTTTTTTTTTTTTTACACATAGCTTTTCACCATAACCTGGATGTATTTCTCATTTTTTGAAAAATGGTAGTTCCAATTTTTCTATCTTTGGAACTGTGAAGATGACTCAATTAATTTTCATTAAATGATCTGAAGCTGTAATTTTACACAGGTAGCCAACATTTCTTGGCATTAGTCTTTGTCAGTTTAATCTTGATATTCTTCTGGGTATCTGATTTCACAAGCCAATTTAAAAATAAATTTCCATGACTCATCTTCAGAGTTTGATTATGAGTAATATTTAACCCCACTGAACATGGGCACCAGTACAGTGAGGTGTTTTTGGTATATACCTAGCTAATCTTGAGGAATTCCTCAATACACAGCATAGCTACATTCAAAGCTCAAAACCTAGGCTCACAGCAGTCAGAGTAAGGGTATATATATATATAGCTATGTTTTACATCTGGCTCGCTGTGATTGTCAGTTCAGTAGCTTAGAAATCACCTGTTCTGAACTTTAGAACAATTTTAATGATGGGCATTGTGCCCAGAGGATGGATAACATGATTCATGTCAATGAGAAATTTCAATAATTGAGTTCAGTGTTGTTGATGATAACATTTGTGATGTCAGATCTAACATACTCTTGTTAAACTTGACTTTCAAAAATACGCTAAAAAAGAAAATAATCTGTGATGTACTTATATGCTGCAGTGATTATTAAGACTGAGAATCACAGTTATTTGAGTCTGAAATATGGTGTGTAACTCCCTTGGGTAGGCGTGAAAGCTGAAAGAAAGTCAGATAGTAAATGAAGTTTCTTATTGCCAATTAACTCCAGAATCACTTGAGAAATGATGGGAAATGGTGAGAAAGGTGGCAGTTTTATCAGCCAACTTAATCTATGCTCACCACTACAGCAAATACCTCCGCGGTCCAAAAAACCAAGTTGAGCTTTTAATCCTCACCAGTAATCAAGGTTTTGTAGGTTAGTGTAGGTTTGCTCTCCTAGATCATCTGTTAAACATGGTATTTCAAACAGGTTTAAGTGTTTTTAATGGAACATACTGTTGCAGTTATGAATAAAGTTAACCCTTTTGTTGTGGAAGAAGCAAAAAAATGTTACCTTTCTCCTTACTGTGGTAACTGTGAGGTGTTAAACTTTTATTTTGAATGTCAGTGGAAGCGGGTTTTGAATATACATGGGAGCAAATTGTGTAAACAGTTGCTACTGTTAAATAAATCAACCTTAAACGCTGCATTTTCTAGTCCTTACATTGCCAAAATGAAGCAGAGGCCCATGAAATAACCTGCAGTAGGTGCATGAACTGTACTGGAGGCTTTAAAAAGATGAAATGTCTTCTTTTAAAAGAATTTTTTTACTTTCAGGCTGTGGCAGAAAATGCTTTTTCAGGTTCACTGTCCAATGTGATGATGGCTGATTTTCCAAATTATGTTTACAAGTGTTTGGTAGCAGTGGCAGTTCCATCATACTGTGCTGTGCCACTCATGGGTAACTTCTGTCAGTGTAGATTTAGCTACTATTCTTGTGAAATGGAAATTTTCCCTAATAGAGAAAGATGGGTTATTATTTTTTAAATATTTGTGAGGATGGCACTGCTTTTCAGCAGTGGAATGTGTCAGATTCTGTAAAATTTTTGTCTAATCTGTTTATAGTGACAACTTTGTTTTGGGTTTTTTGTACAAATTGAAAGTATTTGAACTCTTCACTTAAAATACAAAAAAGCTTTCAAAAGCCATTTCCTCACTCCTCTTCATCTTTGTATTTCTGCTTAAAAAAATAGTCTCCTCCTTTCTTCATTCACTATTTGGGATGAGTAAGGAAGGGAAGCCTTGAAAACACTTCATATAAAATTGAAGACACAGATTTCTATTTATGTGAGCCAATAATAGTTGAAGATAAGAGGCTTGTTTTGAGGATTTTTAATCAGCTGAAAATTTTTGGAGCAACTCTAGTCACGACAGTCACAGAATTGTTTGATGGAAGGCTGCTCACCAATTTGTATTCATTTTTGGGTGGTTATTAGCAAGCTAATAACTCTGGCTGCTCTTTTGAAATTTCCTGTCACTTCATCATTGTTCTGGAAGCGGATGAGCAAATATCTTATTCAGGCGTTAAGAAAATTGGGTGCTTTTGCTTCTCCTCTGCCACATGACTGGACTTTGTGTGGGGCACTACTGTGATGTCCTTCCCAGAACCAATAAAAGTAAACAGGTACCTTGTACCACAGGGTTGTGTTTGTCCCTCCAGTGGAATTTACCTGAGCAGCAGCTGGAGAATGGGCTTGTGGCAGTGCTTTGCTGGTGGTCCCTATGTGGAGCCCAGGTGCTTTATCAGAGCCCTGCTAAGGAATGAGCTCTGGCTGCCCGTCTCCTTTGTGCTGTTACCACCAGTGATGATAAGTTGTTATGCTTTACACAGCTGTAAGAGCCACTGCACATCTGCAGTGATAGTAGTCTATGTTGTAGGTAGCTGGAGCTGATGTATCTCTGGATCCAAGCTATCCCTGAAGCTGGAGCAGCTCTTTGTTTGCTTTTTCTGTTCTGCAGGGATCTTTTTCAGTGAAAGATCCCAGCAGTAAGGGACCAAGTCAAGCTACACAGCAAAAAAGATGGAGGCTGGATCTCTCAGTCACAAGGATGCCAAACAAGGTGACATCAAAAAGCTGTTAAAACTTAGAAGTATATGACAAACTCTAGTAGAAATAGAATGCTGGATCCTTTAGAATATTAATCTGTTTTATGATCTCCCTGTTATAAACAAAGTTGTATAACAAAGTGCTCCAGGGTCCTTTCAGATGAAAGGCATTGGATAATGGCACCTTTAGATTTTACCTCTTGTCTGGGCCTGTGAATTTGTTTATCACTGAAATGCTTTATTGCAACGTCTCTGTTCTTGCCCATGTGTGGTGTGAAACCATTTGAATGTCATAGTTATTTATTTTAGATCATTTATTAAGTTTCCTATTGAGGCCTCTATGGCCTGAATTAAAACACTAAAAGGAAATCTCTACATAAAGCTGCCAAATAAAATATGTAGCCAGGCAAGATTAAAAATAAATAAATAAACACATAAAAATCAAGCAAGAGGTCTGTTGGGTTTGTCCTTGTGCAAACCACCCACAAAGGGATTAGTTCCCAGTTACTGAAAGGAGTGGAAAAAACATGGGTAGCAGATAAAAGAACACAGGGAGGGGACACAAAATAGACAAAAATAGCTCAGTTGAAATAAACAAGTCTTGCAGAAAAGGGCAAGAGAAGGAGTGCACGCTGAAACGTTAACGCGAAAATGTGAGTTGTTACACAGGAGTGGAGCTCATGCTGCAGTGGGGCATCCTGAGCCTGGATCTGATCCAGAGCAGGCAGGGTGCCTTGCTGACATGCAGACTGCAGTTTGGTTTTGCCTGGCCTTTTCTGCATGCCCATGGGTGACCAGTGCAAGAAAGGAGATGGCAGTGCTGATTCAAGCAAGGAAGCTGCTTTTCTGAAATGTGAGTTTGCTTGCTTTGCTTGGAATTGGTGTATTAGGACCCTTATCCGCCCATTAAGCACAGAATACTCAAGTAATTCACTGTTTTGTAGGACGAAGTATCTTTTGAGATGCATCTTTTTGAGGTTTTGGATGTTACTGGTCTGGGTTATATCTTCTTGCTGTCTTTCCCAAGGAAAGCCTTCTGGAGCCATCAGAATGCTATAGGCAAATGAAGATCAGCCATAAGGGCTTATTTAAAGCATCCTGTTTTTTATAGATTTCTCCATAAATGGATCTTCCTTTTTATGAGATAATTTAAATTAAATGTGTGTTGCTGCCATGTTTGTTATCTGAACTGTAATCCTTTTGCTGTGCCAAATTATTGTCTGCAAATAGATTAGATTAGATTGAGGGCAGAAGAAAAGCCTATAACATAACTTAGTACTTTGGAAGGGTCCACCCATGCTCTGAGCTCTAAATTTCAAAACAAACACACCCTGAACATCATGCTGTGCATTTATTATACCTTCTGGCAACCTGTGATTGGTTTCTGCTTTGCATGGCTGCCATTTCATGGTGGCATTATTGATGGGAGTTTTGTCCACATGACCCTTTTAGACCTTTATTTAAATGATACAAATAAACAAATGATAGTAGTAGCAATAATAATAACAGCAATAACAACAGTCATCTTCATCATCTTAAATTCCACTGCTGCATTTTCTCAAGTAACATTTCTGTGATTTTCTCTTCCTGCCCCTGTACAATTTCACCCTTTTTCTTTAAAAATATTTTGATAATTAAGTAACCATATATTGCCTTTTCTTCTTTTATTCCTTTTGAATTTCTTTATGTGAAATCAGTGTTTGGGAAAAGCTAGAGGATGACTATTCTGAAGGATGATCCGAGAGATATCAATTAGAGTGGATATGCAAAAATGTGACAGCTGCAAGAATTTTTTCAGCCCTTAAGGTTTATGCTCACCTGTTGCCAGCAATTCTGGTGCAATCCCTAGTGCCAGTGCTGGGGTGGCTTCTATGTGGTATTCCCTATATATCGGGATCAGGAGCATGTGTATATTGTCTTCTAAGTGAAAGATTTCAGTCATTACTGTCCTGTAAGAGTATAACTGAAGGCAGTCTGGGTGACTAGAAAGATGCCATGAATTCTTACCTACAGAGTCTTGTATTCATTGGAGAATTGTAAATATTCCTGTTTATGACCAATATCCAAGGGTTGTTACATACAGTATGGCTGAAGGTTTATAAAACAAGGAGACATTGCAGATTTCAGTTACTCCTTACTAATGTGTGTTTGGTGTTTGTGAGTTAAAAATAGAATGGCTGTTTTAATGTAAAATGTACATTAATCGAAATAGCTAAAAAGCAGAGTAATAATTTGTTGTATCAAGCAGAGTTCTGACTCTGTTGAAGCTTTCTTGGACACTGCAGTTGTCTTTGTCAGTCCAAACTTGTCATACCTGTGTAAAGCATCCTCTTTGCTGTAGCTTTAAATAGATCCACAGATGGATGCTCTCCCCAGATATTCAGGGGAGCAGGTAAAAGGAGTGTGATCGAAGAAGACTGCTTTACACCCTTGTGCATAATGTGTTTAGCACTTCTCAGTTCGTGGTTTTCACTGGTTTACTGTCAGACTTCTGGCTGAAGTCAGTGATACCAGTCTACTGTAGTACTGGTTTTATGGTTGTGATAAAACAATCTTCAGAACTTACTGAGAAGGTGCTGTTTGAAAAATAGAATAATTTTTTTTTCTTTTTTAAATCTGTCATTAACCACACCTGAATTTTGCTTTCCTGTTTTCCTAGCATTTTTCATTTTGAAATTAAACTCTTCAGCTTTACCTCATTCTTAGTGCTGCTTTGTCTGGCTCATCTCACTCCTTGTCTTACACCTGCACCAAACCCTATCTGTATTTCTGAAATGGCTCAGTCCTACTTTCTGTTGTGCCATTTAAATACCCTCTGCTTAATTGTTTGGGCCAGAGGTTTCTGCCTGAACTTTATGGTGTTAAGACAATTTTAACAAGTTCCACAAGGTCTTCAGGTGTTTGTTGCAATTTTGATTTGATCATTTGGTCTGGTAAGGCTCTATGATGATGTGTTACAGAAACAGAAGTATCTTAAGCTGCCTGTGTTGGCTTATAGATATACTTCTCAGTGTTCTTAAAATGTCCCTTGACAGAATTTTAACTTTATTATGCAATTTAAATTTTGATGTGATGAGAAAATAAAAGATACTTAAAATTTCAAATATCGGCCTTTTGGAAATGGGAGTGAAAAAAAAAAAAAAGCAGATTTTGCCAGAGGCAGAGAGGGAGAAAAAAAAAAGTTAATATTGGCTCTGGTAATTTTTAGATTTAATTTAGAATTAATCCTAAGATAGAATTAATAATATAATTAATTGTCACTTGTTTGAGACAGGGCAGCATGACATTCTGCATGTTAAAGGCTTTGTCCACAGTGATTAATAGCATCCATAGGGTATCAGATCAAACATCCAGATGTCACAGTGTCCTGTCTCTGGCAGTGACTGGTAGTCAACACACAGGAGAGTGTTTAAGCACCAATGAGCTTGTAATTATGCTTTTCTGATACAGATCCAGGAGTCTGCAGCTCAGGAGCTCCCTGGGCCAGGCACACAGGCCTTGTTCTTATGACTTCTGCGAATTTGTGTCCTTGTGTCCTTATGTTTTCTTTTGTGAATTTGCCTTACTGCTATTTGCATCGTGTAAAGTTTTGACCAATCCTGTAAAGCAAATTGTACAATTTACCTATGGATGGTATGGAAAAATTAGTTCCTTTGTTGTTTGAATATCCATACTTAAGATTTTGTTCAGTGATCTTTTTTTCTCCTCCACCGGAAAAGGTCATGACAGTTGTTAATTATTTATTTCATACCACTACAGTAATTTATTTTCCTGATTTGAATCATGCTAGTCTGTTGCTCATACAGAATCTAATGTACCCCTATGTATGAATCATGTGTTTTTTCCCTGTTCATAGTGTTTTGAAGTTGATATATATGTGTTTTGAGACTAGAGGAACAACAACTCCACGTAGCAGTAACAAAAACCGATACAGTGGCGTAATGCTGGTCTCTGTTTTCCCTTTCTCCCCCACCTCCTTACAGTTGCTAATGAAGGCCAATGTAATAATGACGGTTGCCACTTGTTATAGTTAGGGCTGTGTTTCTTTGGAAGAAAGCCTAGTGGGGAACATTTTAACTGGTGACAGATAGAGGACCTGACATGGGCTCCCAGTACAATTCCTGCTTCTTTGTTCCATGTAATGTTTGTCAAAACAGTGGTGATGAATGATGATATGTATTTATTTTATTTTCAGCATGAAGGATGGCTGCATTCAGCATGCACACAGGCAGATAAAAGAAGTTGAACAGCTTCAAAACCTGTGTGAGTCAGATTGTCAAAATCACATTGGCAGACCTGGAGTCCTGAAAGCGAGATCTGTTTGCTCATGGGGGTAAAGAGAGCTTGCTTTGACAAGACTACTGCAGAGAACAGCTGGCTTGCTTGGCTGTGACCGCATCTTCACATGTCTTGTAAGAGGCTTGCACTAAATATATATTTTTTTCTTTTTTTTTTTTTCTCTTCCTGCAAGCCATGATTCTCTCCTGAAGATGTGCAGAATTTGTGCACCATGGCACCAGCTGCTTTTTCTGTCCTGGCCCTGCCCCTGGGGTCCTCCGGAGCCGCTCACTGCGCGGGGGCTTCGCATGAGGGATGGACAGGCAAGAAAGCTGCTGTCACAGTTTACCTTTGCCTGTGCTCTGAAGGGCCTGCAGGGAAGCCAGTAGAGGAACAGAGACCACTTTTCCATGTAGTGGAGTTACAGGAGGAGAGCACAAAGGAAAGAAGGCTGTGAGCACTTGTTTCTGAGCCTTCCCAAGGACCTGAATTCTTACTGGGTTTTGTGTTGAGGAGATGTGTTTCTGTGCTCAGGAAATCCATCCTACAGCCCTTGGAGAAATCTTATTAAGTGGCATGAAGCCTTGAAGCTAAAGCCAAGTCACTTGTTGGCTAGAAGATCAGGGGGTATTTGTTATACAGTTGTCAGTTCAGAGCAGCTCTTCACCTACCAAGTTAATGGAAATACATATATTTGAAATGCTGTGAGATTTTTCTTTCTGGCATCTGTAGCCTTTATGTATTTAATGCTGTCATATAATCATCTACCTTTATCTTTTACTTTCATCATAAGAAATAAGATCATCTTTATTTGTTTTAAAATGTGAGCGCAAAAAAATTTGTGCATGTAGACAGTATATTTGATTTCTCTCTCTTGGCTGGGTAATAGGTATGAATTACTTTGCTAGGCTCGGTCCATGGTAATACTGATGTACTGAAGTATTGATCTGTTTTCTGGTGACTGGTTTTTGTGATTGCCTTTCTCAGAGAGATTTCATGCATTGAGGGAAATACTTGTGGGTTTTACTAGAGGTGTCTACTTTCCTGGCTTTGATCATGCTGCATCTGATCTTAGCTAGCAGATCACTCAATTCAGTAACATTTGTCCTCCTGGAAAATGGTGAGCATTTTTAAAAGTTTTTTTTTTAAAGTTTTAGTGAGGAAGACATTAAATGTCAAGTACCTTTGTTGTTGAATGTAGTAAAGTAAATATATGGAAATGATGCAACTTAATGAGCATGTTTCCTTGAGAAGATATTGAAATGCAAAAAGTAGGTGAATGACACAGGCACCTACAAACTACAGCAAATGTACAAAGAAACAAAATTGCCATAAGATGAAGATTTGGAAAGAAAAAGCTAGGACACAATAGTAGTTAAAGGGCTGAAGTCTATAAAGAGTCACTGTATTGGGAAATGAAATGAGAAAGAAATTTTGCAAGGGAATGCAAACATTAACATAAATAAAGATCTCAAAGCATAATTACTACCTAAAATGTTCTTTAAAATGTCAGAGGCAGTTATTTTTACTGCCCCTTGCATCCTTGTAAATACTGTTTTTTAAAATTTTTTGGTTTTGTCTGAGTAGAGAGTTGAGTCGTGCCCAGTGACAAGCCCAGAGGTGACGGGCACAAACTGAAAGACAAAGTTCCCTCTAAACATCAGGAAATGCTGTTTTACTGGGAGGGTGACTGAGCTCTGGGACAAGTTGCCCAGAGAGTTGTTAACTTGGGAATACTCAAAAGCCTCCTGGACATGGTGCTGGGCAGCCAAGTCTAGGTGTGCCTCTTCTTGAGCTTGGGCCAAATGACCTGCAGAGATCCCTTCCAACCTCAGCTTGTGTTGTGATTCTGCAGAAAAGTCCTTTAGTTATAAAAAGGAACATTTTTTTGCTATTTGCTTATAAAATGCTCAGCTAACATGCTGGATACTTGTAAAGTTACATTCACTTGTAGATACTAAAATGAGCTTTCCAACCAAATAAACGTTTAAAACTATTTATTTCAATGATAAACTGGGGCAAAAGGGAAGCTTCAGACCAGTTTGAATTTGGGGTTTTATGTTCTCTAGCTGCAGAATAGAGGTTTTGCGTAGCACTGTTGATTAAACATCTTACTATGGAGGATAATATTCAGAAACAACCTTGCTGAGGCCTTGTTAGCAAGACTGAGTATTCAGTGTTTATGACTCACTGGGATGCTTACTAATGTATTCTTGGGTGAGGTGTAAAGCCTTTTGTTTGAGAATTACTTTTTTTCAAGTAGAAATGCAAAATTAATGGAGATATTAATTGCCAGCCAAATCTGATCATCTGGCATGGCTTCATGTGTAAATCCATTGGCATCAGTGCTTGGTCTAAAATTATTGTGGCATTGACACTAAAATATGAGGCACTGGCATTTTAAGATGATTCACTTTAGGAAGAAATACTCTTTTAAAACCAATCCTTCAGTCTGTGCTGCAGGCTGGGAGAATGTTATTTGCTTTTGATAAGGGATAGGGAAAAAATACTGATTGAAGGTTTACTGAGGGACAGAAATGTTGGAGGCATGCGGAGTAAGACAAGGAAAAGCCCTTTGGAGAGGACTGTAGATGAAAAGCTTACTTTCAAAGAGACAGAATACTATGTGTCATCCAAGACAGACAGAAGCTAATGGGCTGACCTTACTGCATTTTCTAAGAGGTTTGCCTTGAAAAGCAGAGAAGTAACTTCCAGTAGAAGGAAATTTTGTGTCTGCTTCTTCAAACTTTTCTGTGACTTGCATTAGTAATTATCAATGTAGCTTGAGCTGAATTACAACTTTTTAAAGTGGTACAGTATTTTTTTATTCTAGTTAGTTCACATTTTCATTGCTTTGAATGTGAAAGAAGCTGTGGAAGTGTAGTGTTGTATCTTTGGACCACTAGACCTAATTTATTTACTTGCATTAAGCTGTGGTCCAGTTCCACTCTCTTTGACTTCCCTTTATCTTCATACCTACATCTTATGTTGCTTGGGATTAGATGTTTTAGCTGGGAATAAAGCTGAATATTTCATAGTTTTTCTCAGAATCACTTGATGACTATTTGTGATGCTAGTTGCCATAAGGGATGCAGTCATATTTTTCTTAGTTTTTTTCCTTTTTTTTGAGAGGACTCAAAGCTTCACATTGTTTCCTTATGTCTAAATCTAAATTTTAGTATTAATTTACTTTTTTTCTGAATGGCAAAAATATCTTTTTATTACTTAAAAAAAAGCATACCTAATATGAAGTGCTATCTAAGTTCCCTGATACGTGACACAGCAGTAATCAAATATATTGTGTTTCATTTTCCATATCGGATATTTACATAACACTTGAGTCTTCTGTGACTGTGGAGTTTAATAAAATTTAGATTGCATCTTTGCTTTGATATAGAAGTTATCATTTTGGAGATACTGGATTTTGTTTCTTATTTTTCCTCTCCACATAACTGTAACTGATGGATGCAAATCCATCTGCAGTTCAGCTCACTCTTGCTGCCTGCTACAAGGTAAATTTGATTTTTATGGAGCAACTTGAAATAATACTTTAATAAGAAAGAATGGTTAAATTTATGAAAAGAATATTGCTTTTTGCTGTCTGAAAAACCAGACTTTGCCTTTGTAGATCTCTTTGAAAGAAAGAAAATGCCATGGAAACAGAAGGTCCTCTTAATATTGGAGGAAAAAAAAAAAAAGGAGCATTGGGTTGAACAACATCTTGGTTCCTGTTCAGCTGGCCTATATGGATTTCAGCATTTAAAGGAAAAAGTGCTGTCTACAGTTTTTAAAAGTTAAACCATTCAATTACCAATTCTGTACTGGTTCATAAATGGAGAAGATTCAAAAAGTTAATTGCAAGTAAAACTGGTCAGTTGGGATTAAATTGCTTCAGTCAGTAGAACAAAATGAATGTTTCTGGGGAGTCTGACATATGTTTGTTTGGGAAAAAAAAAATTGTGATAATAATAATGTCCATTTAGCAGAAGCTGTTCACAGCAGGAACTTCACTTTAGAAGTCTGGTAGCAAGCACCATGTAGTTAAATGGTTTGGCTTGCTGGGGGAGCATATAGGATGCTGCCTCTGGCTGCTGTGTAATGGCAGCAGTATTTTGAGTGTGATGAAAGAAATGAGATGGAGAACACAGCAGAGGAAGAGAGTTTAAAGCAGAAACGCTCACTCCAATAATAATGAAAAAGAAAATATCCTGCAAGACCCCTATTCTCTTTGTCCCACCTCCTATTTGATGGTGTTGAGTAGTGTTTGAACCAGAGCAGGAAGCAACCTTTCTTTTCAGCAGATGTCTTTCAGGAATTTCCAGTAGTGAGTAAATAGATGTATTCAAGACTGGGACTGCATGTTTCTTTTTATAGGCAAATACTATTTTGGTTATGATCTATTTATAATGCTTTACTTTTTTAGTTCAGTGGAGAAAAAAAATCTTGTTCTTCATATGAGCATCTTTTGGTCCTCACAGCTTCCATGCCTTGGGAAGCTTCTGCTGTTTCAAAAGTTAGAGGGTTTTTTAAATTATTTTTTTTTAATTAGTTGATGACTTAAAGCTGCAGTGACTTCTAGTTAGTCAGTCAAGCTGTTTGGTTGTTAATAGGCTTAATTTTAGGTGATTTCAATTTTCTTGAAAGAAAGATATGAAAGATCTGTGATGGTCAACACTGTTCAATTCTCTCATTATTTGTAGAACTCTGCTTTTGACTGTTCTTTTCTAGGAGTCCAGTAGAAAAAAAAACAGATAAGCAACTCTGGTTTTTTGCAAATGTTAGAGAAGTTGTTGAAAAAAAGAGATTGAAAGCTGCAAAACTCACTAAGCTTGTGTGATCTGCTGGAGAAAGAATGTAGATGTACTCTGCAGGTTGTCATTTACATAAAAAAATTAATTTGGTACTAGTACTATAATACTATGTCAATGCAAGCTATGATGATTTCTTTTAATCATCATGTCAGTGTTTACATCATGAGTTGCAAGAATTAAACTCTTGAAAGCTGTAGGAACCCAAAGAAACAGGACAGTGCATCATCAAATTTGGCCACCAGCAGGTCACCAACTGTAATACCAAGTTCACTGAAGAATTCAGTAACTTGGAAATTGATCACACAAGTTGTATCAGTATATGTAAAAATTCTCTCTTGCAGTTAAAAAACTCCTTTTGTCTCAGATGTTACAAGTTTCTATTTCATTGAGGAAATTAAAATTTTAAGTCCTTGTGATTTAGTTTTCTTACCTCTGAGTAAATATCTAGTGGCAACATCATTGATAATCTGTAATTGCTTCAGAGTACTGCTGAAATACTAACCCTCTCACGTGTAGCTGTCAAGAGAAATGCAGAGGGCTACTTGCTACAGATAAATTGGCAGGAGTTAATGGGACCCAAAGGCAGTCTGCTTGTAACTGTGCACAGAGATAACCAGATGCTCCACTCCCAGTATTTTCCTCCTCGTACTGTCAGAAGTCTTTTTAAGTGTCTGTTATTGTTCTAACGCAGGACTGCAGATATTTCACAAAATCAATTATTTCAGTCTTTTCCTCTGGGCAAAGGGAAATTGAAGTAGTGTTTCATGTGATTGCTGAATTGCTGCCAAAAGTGGCCCAAAATCAATCCTTTGTGTGAGAAGATGTCTCAACATATGCTGCCTTTTTTGACTTGTATATGGACTGTGGAGAAATCAAAATACAAATGCAATGCAGCTGAGTTACACCTTTTAAACATAGTGGGAAAATCACCTAAATTATCTGAAGTTCTTAGAAAATTAGTACATTTTGGTTGGGTTATGGAAAAGAAAACCTTATCTGCATAATAGCTGTTCTTGGAAGTATATATTTACATGAATCTGTTGGTTTGTTTTATGTGTTGCCTATTTTTTTAGCTTAGAACAGGTACAGGGATTGTCACCTACAATATTTTTAGGCTCTAGGGCACATTCTAAAGGAAAAAAGTAAATTATTAAATCTAAACACAGAACTCATTTGTGAGGAGCTTGATGAAAATCTATTTAGTTTTGGTCATCCTCCTTAAACTTGATTTCTATTCTGCCTTTAGGGGAACAGTACTACCATGCATTTTAATAGCGTAAAGTAAGTTATTCATTTTGGAGTGTTAACTTGATAGTATTTCTATGCATTTCTGTTGCTACCTCTTATAGATTGGTTGTGGTTCTTTTTCCTTTCCTAGTCTGGCAATAGGCTGGGGATTACTTCAGAGCCTGTCACCACTGGTTCATATTCAAGCAGAAGAATGACAGCCAAGCTGAATGTGGGCTAAGAGTGCAGCTCTGTAGCAGTTCCAGCTCCTGCAGTCCCGGGCACGCAGACTGAGAAAAAGAGCCAAATTTTCCTCTCAGGAAAACTGCAGCCACATCAGTGAAGCCACTTGGATTGAAGTCTGGTTAATAGTTCTGTAAAACAGGTTAACTATCTCTGCCTCCTTTTGGGTTATGCTAAACTGGCCACTTCTGCACAGTCTATACAGTGACAGTTGCCATGGATAAAAGAATTACATAATTTTATCTACTTTTCTTGACATACAGTGCCCATGCAAACACAAATATTAGCTTCAGAGCCACAGGAAGTATGTCAGCCCTCCAGATGCTCAATGAAAACAATTAAAATTCTCTTCTGATTACAATAGAATCAGTCATGGTTTTAGCTTCACAATGAACAATGTATTTGTGAAAAGATGCATAGCCTTAAAAATTATTACATGTAATAATTATATTAGGATTTTTCTTCAGGAGGATGAGCTAGTAATAAAAGAAACATTGCTATATTTTAAAGTAATGTTTTATTGCTTACAGCATATTAATGACAGATGGCAGTTGTCACTAATTATATTACTACAGAGGAAGCAGTCTAGAATGAGCTTTTTTTTTTGTGTCTTGGTTATCTTTCATTCTGAGAGGAAAGTCCAATGCCCAAATGGTTTGGTGTATTGAAGTTGAAAGCATCTGTGCTGGTAAGCCACCTTCTCACTCATTAAATGCTTTCATTTTACCTAAAATAGGATTGTACTAGGCTGTTGCTTAGCATGTTGCACCTGTTCTAGTGTTGAAGTGAGTGGGTACAATATATTTTAAAAAGTGTGAAAGAACACTATGGCAGATGAAATACCAAGTGCCCAAATGTCATAAAATTCCTGAATTAAATTTGTCTGTGACACAAGTTTCTACTTTATGCACAGGCTTCATGAACAAGTCTAACTACACAGCCATATAGTGGGATTTCCTCTCTTTCCTACAGCAGAATACCTAGCCTGCTTGCATTTACTGTGGAAGCCTCCAAAAACAGCTTGGCATCATCACTTGTTATAATAGTTGGTGCTCAAAAGTAAGAAGACTTAAAAAAACCTGTGAAGGAGAAGTACCAATCTATATGAAATGTTTGTCACCTCCAGTTCTCTGTCATAGTACAAGATCCCTGGAAAATTGTTTAAAAATTAGTGTTTAAATCCCTGACTGGAAAGCAGTAAGAGGTTTGTTAACAAGGTTTAAAAGTTAAAAGGGTTGTTGCACATAGCCACAGAAATTTATGTCAGGAGTTCTGCAGTTGTGAAGAACAATGCCCATTTCGTATATCAAACTGAAAGGTGTTAAAAAATTCAAAACCGATTGTGTTTCTGCTCTGTATTATACTTAAAGAAGCATAAATTAAAAAAGTGTAGGTACAGGCTAGTGATGAAGAACCAACTTGAGTAGGTATTGAAGGATTAGAATTGCATTGTTAGTAATTGACTATAATAATGATTTCTTGATGATAATAAAAATATGACAATATATGATGAGCTATTGTAAGATATTACATAAGCATAATATATAATGATGGAATAATGAATTGTATGTGCTATACAATATATAATATATTATGTAATTATAATAAGGATTAATAATATTATAATCTAGGACAAGAATAGACTTTGATCTCATAGTTGACCTTGCTTTGAGGATACTTGCAGTGATCCCTTCTGGAGTCAGTTCCTGGGCTGTGAGGCTGCATTCTCCAAATGCTGCAGTGGAGTGAGTGTTTGTACAGCCTTCGACACAAGAGCAGAGATGATCTTAAGGGGCAAGAAGGTAGCTGCACTCACCAGTTTTTCTGCACCAGACCTAGTGCATGATAGCTCTGGGGAAGGTCAGATGAGCTGCCTGAGCCACTACAAAATTAATTTTGTAGAGGAATTAGTGCCATTTCATCTCTTTCGGAGGTTGCTGTCCATTTTACTTATTCGGATTATTGTGTGTATGAGCTGTTCACTGATTCCTCCTTTGGTTTCTGCTTAGCAGTTTGTGGGCTCTTCAGTCTTGTACACTGCAAAGATTAACCTGTAAAGCTCATCATGTGGATTTTATGTGGCAATGATTGGGTTTTAACATGGCCTTGTGTTTAGTTCTGAATGCCATTTGAGGAGAAAAGAGAAACACAAAGCCATCATATATTTTAGAGGGAAATTAGAAAGGAAGCTGAAGGAAGGCTGTGTGGGGAAAGCAGTTTTATAGGAGCTGGGATCTTGGTTGCTCTCTGGTTGTTCAGGGTAAAAGAAATACTGAACCTATATTTCTGCAGCCTAGAAAATGAAGGGTGCATGGATTAAAAATGCACGAGCAGTTATCCAATAAACTAAATTGCCAAGAGAGATAGTAGAATTGTTAATTCAAGCCCATGTAATCATAGGACAGATGAGACTCTTGTCCATTAGAGTTGTCTTAGGACCAGTGTCTGGTCACATTCTGAGATGTGGTAGCAAAACAACTGGCTGAGGAGCTCTTGTAAAATAAAATAAGAAACACATTAGGTGTCAGTTATTCGATGGCTGTGGTAAATATAAAGTTCAGAATAAGCTTCTGTTGATTTAGGTAATCTCATCTGTGCTTCACCTTTAAGCAGGTCTCGCTTATAGAGGGAATGGAAAGGCTTTGATTTCTCCAGTTTCAGTCTTAATATTTTTGGGGTTAGGGGAGACATTTTCCCAGTCATTTCCTTGCAGTGAATTGTTTCTGCTCTTTTCATTCACTGCTAGGTTTATGTGTAGATAAAAGGTTTGGGTTCATTTAGGCACCTTGAAAGGTTGCTCCTTTATGGCCAAAAAGGCTTCTCCCAGTGTAGTGAGTGACCATGAGTTCTCTATGAGCATCATCTATAAAAGCTTGCCAGAGAGGATGTCAGTCTTCCACTGGACAATAGCTGACGATTTGGTACCAGCTCCAACTGCACAGTCTTTGGTGAGTGACCGTTTGGGTCAGTCACTTAATCTTTTTCTGGTTTAATTTTCCCTTTATATAATTCCCTTTCCTAATTAATAATATTAATTCCCTTGTTGCACCCTTATGTTCATATATAGATTTTAAACTTTTGGGAGTTATTGTAGAGTATTTACATAAAATCTAGCATTGTGGGATTCTTGTCTTAGTTGAAGCCTTAGAGTACTATCATAAATAGTAGCAGAAATAATAAGCTCCATTCCCTGTTTATAAACCTCACAATAAGTAAGAGAGCTCTTTAGGTTAGTACTTAGTGTAAGTCCCTACAGACTTCTGAAGGCTTTAATCAGGAAATTATTATCATATGAACTCAACAGAACAAAAGTTGAATTTATTAGGGAGTTAATTTTTCAACCATATATTCTCAGTGCAAGCCCTCATTAAGATGGAAGTCATGTTTAGAATGTACACAATTAATTTAGGAGAATCTACAAAAATGTTTTAAATACTGGGAGCTGTGCAGCCTGACATTAAGGAGAGAGTCCCCCAAACATGAAAAGTCGTGGAGTTAATGTTAAATTTCATGTATTTGGCTTTCTTCTAAGCTCAGAAATTTAAAATGTATGAACTACTGGTCCTCTGTGATGTACTTTAGTGGTCAGAAAGCTGTGTCTGTGAATAATAGTGTTATATTCCAGTTCAGATCAAGCTGACTAATTAAAACATGTAGAAATCTGTATTTTCTATCTGTTTTTTCCCCCAAGTTTATAGCCAGAGATCAAAAAGAAAGCCTTACATGTTGATTAACAAAGTCTTTCCATGTGGCAATTTTCTTCCCTGTGGAGGATGGTGGTTGTTTTGAAAGGAAGGGACTGTCATCTTTCCTAAAGCTAGATTGCTTCACTGTTCCTTCAGGGGCACTGGGATGCAGCCATCCCTCTGCATTGGGGTTCTTAATGGAATTTTCTGCTACAGCAAAAGTCATCAGTCCCTGTTAATTTAGAATGAGTGGGGGAAGATGACATAGCCATTAATCCTTAAACAGATAAATAGGCAGAATTTTTGAATGATGCATGAGGCTTCAGGAAGCTTTTAAAATATGTGAGGGATTCTTACAGTGAGATCCCTTGGGACACAGGAATGATTTAAAGCAAGATTTTCAGCATCTTAGTAACCTATTATTAATGTGATTTATATCTAGGCTTGCCTCTGAGTTCTGCATTTTGTGCAAGTGTTGCACTTGCAGATATTGGTATATATGGTATTATTCACATATAACTGTGATTGGATTTTTGGTTTATTTGTAAAACCTTACAGTGTTTTTTGGTATTTGATACTTCTGCAGTATCAGAAAGATCAAAACTAGAAATTTGGTTTTTTAAGATAGATATAAATGCTCTTTCCCCCTTCCCAACTGTGTTTTTATAGACAAATCTTGAAATACAATTTTTAGTGCCTACTGAAACAAAATATGTTAGTAAATAGTTAATTTTCTGATTATTAGCCCAGTTTATAATCTCATTTTATAAATATGTAGTTCAGATTTTTTCTCGCTTCATTACTAGCCTCATTTCTTATTTTTGAAGACACAATCTCCTGCTGAGCTAAAACACAAGTTGTCTGGTGGATAAAATCTGTAAGGGAAGCACCTAGGCAGACCTTCAATATATCTACTTATTTGAAAGACAGAGATAATCTGCTGCAGAAATAAAAATAGCATCTGAATTATCCAGAGGAGTCAGAGAATGAAGCTACTGGATTAGAATACTGCTGATTTGTATGTAAATGTACTGTCTTTGTTCCTGAATTTGATCCTTAAAATCTGTTAATATGGAAGAGTAAGGGATGAAAACCATTCTTCAAATTGATCCAGACAGATGCACACAGATTAGTGCTGTGTGGCTAAATCATGATGTATATGGTGGGGATTATCTGAAAAAAAATCTATACTTGAAAAAGCCAAGCTCTCTTCCTTGGGAGAGCAACACACTGCATCTGTGATTGCTGAGGCTAGTGATCCTCCATGACTTTAATCATATAAAGATTTTTATTTGGTAGAATGTTTCAGTGCCTAGAAAATCAAGTGGTAGATGCCTACATTTTTACAACTATACATTGCTGTTTATCTGTGAATAAATATTACTCAAATGAATGGAAATATTTTGTGGAAGGTTTGTTGCTTTTTTTTCTAACTTGCATACAGGGGTTTTTTTCCTGCAGAAAATTGAGGGAAAGAAAGCCCAGGGTAAAAAGAAAGGAAAAGAGACCCTCTTAGAGAGTAAGATTTCACCCAAACTTTTAACTAGTTATTTGTGTATTTGAATCTTGTGGTAGCTCTATGGCTGAGTTCAGTTACCTGCAGGTTAGGCTCTCACAACTGAGCCCTGGTCCCATGCACTTCCAGGCCATACTGAAGTCATCATTTAGAAACTTGGTGTCATGGAAATGTACCTAAGTAAGTTTACACACCTGGCTCTGTGGGCTTTACATGGCATTCTGTCCATACCTAAAATAATACAGATTTAGATCTGCTGTCATGGTTGCTCATCATATCATGAAAGAACAGTTCTGTATCTTTCTGTAGCAGGAAAAAATAAGAAAACAAAAATGAAGAAAACCAGAAATGCTTATTTGGAAAAAAAGCATGGATATGAAATCAAGAAATTGAGAAGTAATGTTAGAGTTCAGGCTGTTAGTCTTCCTCAGATCTTTTTCTTCCTATGTGTTATGGCTGTCTGCTTGCAGAGGTAGTACATTTCAAAGGTTTGTTCTTTGGGTCCTTTGCTCTCACCAGGACACATTTTGAGTGATGCAGCCAGAGAGAGAAAAGCTGATAGATCACAGCTCCAGACTGACTCTGCTGGGTGCAGTGATGTGATTCTGGATGCTTTCAGCCCCATTGGACAGGAATGCTCTGGTGCCTGTGGGCAGAGCAGCTGGGAGTAGGTGCGCATGCCTGAAGTCCTAGTGCTCCAAAAGCAGGTTTTTCCAGGAAGTGTTGCATTCTTTCACTTTTGCAATTTTTTTCCCCTGAAATTATGTAACTTTTATAAGTTGAATCTAATGTTCTCAAATATGATGTTGAGAGAGATTATTTGCCATGAGTTTTGGGTGCATTGGACTATTTTGTCTTACAAAACAGAATATTAAAAATATGTAATTAGGTAAATGACAAGAACTTTTAATGAGTTGGCATTTCCTAATATTTGCATTATTATATGTTAGCTTAAACTTGCCTTCAGCCTTCTTTTTAACCACACCTAATCTGTCTAATTAATAGAATTTTTTAATATCTTCCCCTGCAGTACTTGCAGTCATGTAGAGTCTCTGGACATGCTTTTTTGCACAGAGCTCATATTTTGCTGATCTCTTTAAGTTACATGGTGGTTGTTCTGTAGCACTTGGTATAAAATTGAGAAAGGTCATCTGAAAATAATTGTCTTGAAGGAAGAAAGCATGCTATGCTTGTTTTTTTTTGGCTGGTGCACTTCACAGTCTGTTATCTCTTCCATTTGCGTGACTTGTTTCCCACTTAATTTCATCTTTTACCTTCTGGCAAATATGCCTCAGCATAATGATGAGCAGTAGCAAAGGTAAAAACAAATATATTTGTATTCTTCCCTGCCATCCAAATTTAGAACTGAAAATAGAAACTCATTAATGTCTACTGTTTCAGAAGGGTAATAAATAAACATGGTTTGGGGAAAAGACTGGATATACTTGAACATTTTTCTATATTATGCTTTTCTGTAATATGGAAAGATTTTTGTGAAATAAATTAGGAGTCATGCTGACAATAAAAAGATAAGCAAGAGGATAATTAGCTGCTGGAAACAATGTGTAGCTTTCATTTCACTGAAACTTCAGAAGCTCAATGCTGAAGTACACTGTACTTCTTGCAGGATGAAATATGTGACGTAAAAAGCAGCATAGTGCATGCAGAGTATTTGGAGTCCATCAAGGCTTGGAATAACATCTTTACTGTGCATATCCACCTACTGCTGTTTAATAATTCTGCCATTAGTGCCTACTGTTCCTCCTCACTATTAAGTTAGCCTTCTAAATACTGCAGCACAGTCCTGTATTTCCATTGTCACTTGGGTGATCAGATGCTGAAGGATGTTGCCCACAGAAGCAGCAGAGTGTCTGTTCTGGAGCTGCTCAGAACCTGACTGGACACAGCCCTGAGCAGAAACAAGGTGATCTCCAGAAATCCTTTCCCACCTCAGTTCTGTGATGAGGTAGCAAAGAGGGATAGCTTTTAATAAAAAGTGCTGAAAGTGTTGGGTCATGTGCAGACTCCGACTATAAGGGAGCTGGGGTTATGTAAAGACAGTTTAGAAAATGTTGGCAGATTATGGCCATAGATTTTTTTTTAAAAAATGTCTCCGGAGCATCTGTAGAACTAGTAATGCTACTAAGTAATCAAAGGCAGGATAGGTGTGACAGGAATGTTACCAATAATAATGATCAGTTTAGGTACAAACCTGATGTAATAGAGGGGTTGGTCAGGTAAGTTAGCAGGTGCTTAAAGGTTTGCAAATTATAGAATTGGTGCCAGATTGTTCATGGCTGGAATTTTTCATATACCAATCAGTGGTTTCATTCAAGTGAAAGGTGATCAAAATGGTTGTTTTAGTATTGCTTTAACGATCTACTTTAACAATGATGGGGTGGTTTTTAGTTCTTTTTCTTTCCTTTTTCCTTCTGGAAAGCCTGAGAAGCAGGATGGGAGCAGAAGCAGTACCTTTTGGCTGGTACCTTATGTTCCCCTGGCAGCCACATGTGAGCAACAGAGTGACCGAGGCAACCATCTCTGCAGGGCCACTGAGGGTTGAGGCTTGCCAGTCACAGAGATGGCTGGGGACACAAGCTGTACCAGGACTGTTGTCAGCACAACTTCTCCCCTCCCTCTGGAGGGCCATGAAGTCATGGGGAAGGAACTCTGAAGTTGTATGTTCTTTCAGGTTGTTTCTTGGCCAAGGGTCCACAGGCCTTTGAGTTCAGAATGGACCATTGTAAACATTCAGTCATATCTTCTATACTCTAGGCCTTGGGGCATCTTTCAATTATTGTATTAATGAGCTTAGACATGGATTGTCTGTTTTTTAGGAGCTTGATAGATTGGCTGTAGTTTAACCTGATAACTATCACCACTGTTACACATCTCCTCCTAAAGATTTTGTTGCCGGAATTTAACTTGTGATGGATCTTTGCAAATGGA
Organism: Parus major; assembly: GCF_001522545.3. Classification (NCBI taxonomy): domain Eukaryota; kingdom Metazoa; phylum Chordata; class Aves; order Passeriformes; family Paridae; genus Parus; species Parus major. Next base: position 52,670,880 of record NC_031770.1, on the reverse strand, counting down.
CATGGATGTTGAAAGAAAAAGCTCGAGAACAAACTGTGGCAAAATAAAACACACATTTATGGTTAAGTAATGGATTAGAAAACGTTTTCAGGAAAATTAGGTTTAAGAAATAGATACATAGTTCTAAAAGCCTTTTGTGTTTCCATCCTTGGTGATGTAATTCCAAGGCCTGATCGATAGTTGAGAGTGATGGTGACAGTGATGACTGTGAGACAGGATACGGTCTCCTGTACAGCGATGCCAGTTTGGTGGCTGATTACTGACAAAAAGCAGGCTTCTCTCCTGCCCCCAAATTTTCTCCTTTTTTTAAAACCTGCTTTAATTATTTTTCATTTTCCTGCCAGCTTAGCCCCTGAAGTTATGTGAGTGCTAAGAGAAAAGGCCAAGGATCTGACTAGGAACAATATAGTTTCATCTTGTAGCAAAGGTTTGAAAAATCTGTATTTTCTGAGATTTCCATTCAGATTTAGATGCTTTGGCTTTAAAATATTAAATTGAGAACGTGGAATAATATTACTGTATTAGGGCATTGCTCTGGGAGTACATTGTTAGTGTGGAACATGCAGAGACACTGAAGTCACAGGATTGACACTGGCATGTCCACGATTTGATAACACCTCCTGAATAATACATGTGATGGGTAGATGCATACAGGATGCACTCACTGGTGTTGCGTGACTGACATGGACATGCAGAGAGGAAAAAAAGGTTAGAGCAGCATGACACCAGAAATGTGCTTCTACCTCTTTGACTTCCTGATCTTCCATCTTTTTGGAAGAAAAAGGAGGAAAAGTGGATGACGCTTTGTCATCTTGTCTCACAAAACTGTTAAAATTACAATATGCTTCTACAGGCACATGTACATTAGGGAATTCAGTAGCACCATCATGTTAAAGGCTGCTCTGTAACTAGGCTTTTCTGAGGAAGCTGTTGACCTGAGTTGGACCTTACTTTTGAAGATAATGTAGGAGAGAAGAAAGCAGTTTATTGCTATTTTTTTTGGTGTATATCCTGAAGTATTCCATAATTAAGAAAATTCTTAGAGATGCATGATCCTGTTTGTCCTTACTTTACTTATTGATTGCACTGGAGAACCAGGTAATTTGTGCTTTTTCAAACTTCCATGAAAAGCAGAAATTGCATGAAACATTTAACAGAAAAGGATTACTTTTTCTGGAATATTGTCCAGCCTGTATTTGACTGTAGCCTATTAGAAATAAATAATGAAGAGTTTTATGCACTGAAGGAAAAAATATCTCCCCTTTTCAGATCTTTAAAGTGTGTGTTCATATATGGGTATATTTTTTATAGTGGCATGGAAGGCTTGGCAGTTCTGATATATAAATGCATGGGATATTTTAACGATGAACACCACCACACCAGCCCCCCAGGAGAAGCCAAAATCAAACCCCATGGTATTTGTGTGCCTGAACATGGAGCATGTAATTGTGTATGCTTATAATGGGGCAGAGTGGCCATAGTGGTTTTCTTTGTGTCTGATGATATTTCTGAAAAAAGCCCTTCCACTCTAACACCAATATTTGAATGGCCTAAAGCCTTATTCTCCCGAGTTTAGTGAAGTCTGTAACTTATGTGGAATCACAGAATAACCAAGTTTCAGGGGACCTCTGGAGATTGTCTAGTCCAACCCTTGTGCTCAAAGCGGTGTCAGCTGGGGCATCTTGGCGCTGTGTCCAGTTGGATTTTGAGATCTCCAAGAATTGTGACTCTGCAACTTCTCTGAGTCCAAATAGCACAGTGTGTGGTGCAAAACATTGAATATGGGACAGGAAGTGAGCTGACGAGCCGAGTTTTGTGATCCCCACTCCATGGAAGCATTTGAGCATATACTTCAGTCTTACTATAGAAAACACAGTTAATTGTGCGAGTTAGCAGTATGGACGATGACTTAGCCTCAACTGAGTACGCAGGAGGCATCAAGCTAAGACCATGGGAAACAGGATACTAAGGAGGGTAGCATGTATCTGGGTTATGGAGAGGTGCATGGAATCATAGGAAAGGTTATGCTAATATGTTTACACCAAATAAGGTGATATCTTGAGTTCTTGTTGGTAATTGGTTAGTTATGTTTTCCATGTAAGGTAGTGTTTGTAGTTCTTGTTGTTCATTGGTTCTGTGCTGTCAGCCAGCACTGGATATATGGTCGTGTTCTCCCTATTTTGTTGGCTTCAGAGTTACCCTGTAGTGTATGCAGCTTATCCCTTTATTTTTACATTATTGAAGTTTTGCTTTCTGGGTTTACTTGGTCATTCCTGCTTTTTTGTCACTGACGTTAATTGTCGTTCCCATAGGCGGGCTACATCATGAGTCCTCCTGCCATCAAGGATCCATTGCAGTGCCCTGGGCTGGACCAGGCAGGGACAGTTAATGTTTGGGTTTAAGTGCAGTACTGAGCTGCAGTCATTAGTAATGTTGATTTACATTTAATGGTGCTTTTCTTACTCTGTTCAGTCACAGAAATCAGATGGACACTTGCCAGTTCTGCTGCCTTAAAAGGACATGTTTCATGTCCTTTTATTTTCCTAATGTCAAAAGGTGCCACAATTGGGACCCAAGAACAACCATGTAACTCTGTGGGTTTTGGTCAGTTTTACTACTAGTGACTAAGAATATGTTTTCATTTTTATTACTGTAACACTGCATAGAACTGTAGGAATTTATAATGTTTGCATATGTACAGATGTCATTTATTTAAAATGTGTGCAGTAATATTTTTTTTATGTCTTAAAGCCTTTGAAAAAGTAATAAGGCTGCAGCAGGCCTGTGCAATAATCTTGTCATCCTTAAATTATTTTTCTGAAGCACTGCCTCTCAAGCTGTCATGTGGGATACTTTAATCTCTTTTGCTGATGGCATTCACTGTGTCCGCTTCCAGGGCAGCCACAGGCAGACCTCTTTAGAAAAACAGATGAAGCAGTTTATATATAGCATTCCATTTATTCCTAATGAAATCAAATGGCCTTGTGGCCAGGACTTGGGTTAAAAAGAGTAGTTTATTGAGAACCTCTAAATAGGATAAAAAGAGTAACAAATGGTGCTGTATTCCCTGGCTAGTTGCCTTTTCAATATCACATGGAAAATTTCCATCTGAAATGGAAAGAATTCACCACACCCTGTTTATGTAGAGGTGATTCAGTAGTTCCTTGAAGATTTTATGAATAGTAAAGAAAAAAAAGAAAGATATACCCCCTGTGGCACTGGATGTCAGAACTAGGACTCAGAGTAAGTGACATGTAATATTTATCAGGTTTCACGGTGTCCCTTCCTAAGCAGATGTCTGGCTACATGTTATTTTTAATTGAGATGAAAGGATATTTAAAAAAAAAATAAATATTGCAATTTCATTGCAATTATGAATTTGGAGGGTAAACCTGAGACTTGTTTGTATAACTGCAGGTCCACAAATACCTACTGACCATGATTCCTCGTGGGCAGAGCTCTAAGTAGAAAGCATGCTTCATCTGTCAGTGACTGAACTGTGCCCAAGTGTGTAAGATTAGACACGTTTACACAAATACTGGAGTTGGTGTGCTGCACTTAACCAGCTATAAACAGTGCTTTTCTGTGGAAAGACATTTAGGGTTAGGACTGCCCCTAGGTCATTAGCTGGAAGAGATGCAGAAGGTCCATCAGTGTTTCTTGGCAGAATGATGCATGAAATTCAAACCTATGAAGTCATCATCTATTCACCTCTTGATCTTGTCTTGATAATACAGGGTCTAAGTTTGTTTCTTGTAACTGTAACATGGGCACTCTGAATTGTCTGCTTGAAAATTTGTTCTTCTAATAGGCTTTTATTATAATTCTTCAGAGTTCAATTAGTTCTGTAATATGGCTTCATGGATAAAATGATAAACCTCTGAAACAGTAATTTTACATCTCTGTAAATGCTTATGCTGGTTTTAGCTGGGGTAGAGTTAATTTTCTTCACAGAACCTAGTATGGGGCTGTGTTTTTGATTAATGTTGAATAGAGTTGATAATCTAGAGTTATTTTCATTGTTACAGAACAGGACTTAGAGCCAAGGCCTTTTCTGCTTTTCATAATGCCACACTGGCAAGGAGGTTGGGGGTCCACATGGAGTTTGGGAGGAGACACAACTGGCACACATGACCCAGACCGACCAAAGGGACATTCCAGACCATATGACATTGTGCTCAGTGTATGGAGTGAAGGGAAGAAGGAGGAAAGGAGGGGTATTTGAAGTAATGGTGTTTGTCTTCCCAAGTCACCATGCATGATGGGGCCCTGCTCTGCTGGAAGCAGGTGAATGCCTACCTGCCCATGGGAAGCAGTGAATCCTTGTTTTGCTTTGCTTGTGTGCGTGGTTTTTGCTTTCCCTGTTAAATTATCCTTATCTCCACCCACAAGTTTTCTGTCTTTGCCCCTTCTGGTTCTCCCCCTGATCCCTCTGACAGGGGAGTGAGCAAGCAGTTGCCTGGAACTTGGTGGCTGGCTGGGTTTAAACCATGAGGATGTTATATTCCGTCTTGTGTTTGTTGTCTGTCAGTCTTCCTCTTTGCGCCTGCCTGTATGTCTTTAAGTTAATTTCCTAGGTAGGAATGCTTTTTCCCTGGATGCATTTCTCAATACAATTTCTCCAGGTCACCACTGGTTTTCCACCTCTTTCTTAAGTCTTTTAATGTCTTGATTTTTCAGTACTTGGACACTTAGATAATGTTAATCCTCAAGGGCCAATTGATTGAGACAGTTGACTCAGATTTCAGTCAGGCTTGAGAGAGCAGCTTCCATGAATGTGTGCCTAGCTGTAATAAGCCTAAAAAAGAAAATTATATGAACTTCAGCATCTTTACAGTTGAAGTGGTACTTATTTGAAAGCCACATTTTTCAAATGCTAAGAAAAATATGTATTTTTTTAAGTGCTTGAATTTGCAGATTTTGGGTGCTGAAGGTTCCTTTTCATTGACCCAGCTGAGTGTTCGGGCAGTTATTGGAAGAAAGGAGCATGTAGTAAATTGGTGTTTATTAGCTACCATGGGAAATCCACTTTTTTTAATGTCGTAGCATTAAAATTTACTGAATGAAAAAAAAAATCTAGATGCAGAGATTTTATTTGATTTCAATAAGATTTATCTTTTAAATTTGATACAGTTTTGTGCTAACTTAGGTTTGAATACAAGCTCCCTAGCCTTTAACAGCCAAAGGCAGATGTGGCCTTGGTTTCAAGAAGGAAAAAAAAGTATGGAGAATGGTAGAGCTCTTCTTTCAGCCGCAAGACACTGCTCTTCCACTTGTCCTCAGCTCTCCAACCTCACTTTTCCAATGGCTTTGCAAGTAGGATTTCTGAGATTTCATGTTCAGTTTTTCTTTTATAAATTGAAGGAGACCAACTGCAGAGAGCAAAGCGTGCCCTGTAGCCAGAATGTAAGCTCAGATTGTTCATCCCTTTCCTAGTCTGTAAAGCCTTTAGTCCTCTCTCATGTATTGTTCTTCTTTGCTTGCCAACCCAGGAAGCTGGATATCAGTATGAACAATATGCAGTGTCATGTAGAAATAAATACACCCACCAACCTGTAGAGATGGGGCTGAAGCCTAAGGATGATTACTTCAGAATAATGGCATAAGATATTTTAGTGAAAACAAAAGGACCACAGTTTTTATTTGTCCTTCTTGTTCTTTCCAAACTTCTTAAGTGTGTGTTTGTAAGCAGCTGATTCCAGAGAGTTTTATGACTGAGACTGTGCTCCTGGGCTGTGCTCAGCAGAGACCTCCATGTCCACATCCCACCATGCCCCATCGGTCACTCGGCCAGAGCCTGGCAGAGGCACTGCCATCCATCTGGGTCATTCATCAGCTTTGACTGCGGTTGCTATTTTGGAGCTTTCAAATAGGCACAGATAACAAAAAGGAATTATTTTGTAGTTAATCTTATGGTGCTGTAAAGCAAGTAAACCACTGAAATCATTCCAAGAATCAAATGTAGAGAGAGGCAGGAGTACAGAAGTGGGAGAGACATACACCGATAAAAGAGATGAAGTATCGCAGATGTTAAATAGATGAATAAAGGTGAGGAAAATACACATGCTGTAGGAACTTCAATTTTAAATTTATATCAGTTTATATTGTAATATCAGGGTTATACTTTATAGCTGGAACAAGAACTCTGTCATAAATCCAAATTAATCTGTTTGGTCTTCAAGAAATGGACTGAGGAATGACTCACTCTTCCTTAGAATTTATGTGCTATTATTGTTAATATAAGGATGAGTTGCCTGTTACAGTCTTGGGAAATTAATCTGATTTCCCAAGTATTTTGAATGCTGTATTTTCATCCCTAACCATAGTTTCCAGGGAGGAGGTTTGCACTGGCCCATGCTTCCTGGAATACCCTGGGAAATGTGTTGAAATATTGGTTTGTTAACTTCTGTCCCAGTCGTTCCTTTTGCTTGCCTTATAATTCACATTAAGTTAAAGGTAAAAACAAATGTGATTTTATTTATGAAGTTTTCTTTATACAATACAATGTATAATGTACTCCACAGACAGAAAAAAAAATGTAGAAGAAAAGAAAGCGATTGTCTGCCTTTTAGGTTAAATCGGGGTATTCCTCCTAGTCTTTATGGAGTAGCTCACAGCTTGCTCGAAATTGATGTCCCTATGGCTGAGGAGATGTTTTACAAGGAAGTCTCTGGTCTTAGATGTAGAGATGGAAGAGGGTTAAGGTTAAATATAAACTGCTAGACCCCAACTATTTTTGCTGTTTACTGGGGTTTCATTTGTAGTTAAATCTTCTTTTCCTTTTCTCTCTCATTCTTATACTTGTGTAAGAATTACTGATCCATAGGTTATTTAGTTATAGATGCCATATGATCTGTTAGATAGGGTCACTTCTTTGAAATACAAGGATCTCTTTGGCTAGATTTACTGTAAGGCAGTAGGCTGCCTTTTTGGTAGATGATTTTCTCTACTCGATTAAACTGTTACTGAAAATGTTAATTCAGTGAAGAGGAAAACCTTAGTTCTCATCTGCTAAGGAAACAGAAGAATCTCTGTATAGTGCCTTTCCATGCTCTATACCTCATGAGCATTCAGTTCAGCACCTTCATAACAATTACATAAACCAAGACTGAGGTATGTATTGCTGACTCTTGAATTAGTCTACATGTGACTCTCTACTGACCATTTGGGGTAAAAAAGGGCTTGAGATAGCTGTCTTTTTTTTTCCCCACCCTCCTTAAAACTATTTACCTTTTTGTTTCCCTTACTCCTTTTCCTGAAAGTGATAGATTTGAGTCTTTTGCTTCTCATGTGATGGCAATGAAAAGTCATAATCCCATTGTAGGTTTAGTTTCTCAGTCTGTGACATTTTTTGATATAATGATGAGTCATTTCTGACTGTATTAGCATACGGCCAGAGCAGTGAGTGGGACATGCACTTCTCTATAGTAAGCTTTTGTAATTAAGGGTGCCAGGTTTATTTTATGGACTGAAATCTATTAGAACGCCACAGTTGGTTTCCAGGAGCCTTGTAGGAGACATTTAATGCAAAATATGGTGTCTTTGCGCAGCTGCATGATTGAATTCAGTAGGTTTGCCCTTTGCACTTTGAAGGGAGTAATTCTAATGTTACTATTTTTAATCTTGTACAAATCTTTTGATTTCCCATTGCCTTAACTTTGGTAGAGCTAATTAAAATTTCTTCTTTCAAGAAACCATAATAATAATTGGGGGGGAAAAAAGGGCCTGAAAAATGTATTGCTACCCTGAGCTATAAATGCACTTAGGAAAGTATGAAGTGTCGTGCATAGGTCTGTAATCCTTCAGGGATAGCATTAGCCTTTGATGGGATCATTCAGTGAAACTGCAGTGTGAACAGCTCTTTAAATTTAAGATGGTAAGATTTTAAAATGGAGTAGAGTTCATTGCAACCATTCTGACTGAAATGCTAAATTCCTATTACCCAGTTTATTTTTACATCTGTTGTTTGTCTTCAGCAAGCTTTAGAGAAGTCCCATCTCCTGATGTTTCTTAGGTACTTGGATTGACTGCATTATGTGTTTTGATATGCTCACTGTATTTGTCTTGTCATTTGGTGCTAGCTTGAAGGAAAATAGGAGCATGCATGAACCTTTGCTGAATGTGACTTTGCTCTTTTGCTCGTAATCGGTGTGGAGAGAGTGGGTGTTGATGAAGGAAAGCAGCTGCTGCTCTTGCTGTTCCCTTAGGAGGTATTCTGTGTTCCTAACAGTAATGCTGGAACTCAGGCAGGACTTCCGCAGGTCAGCAAGGTTTCTCCTCTTTGAACTTGATTGTAGGCTGTCCCATAATAACCCCAGTGCACTCTCTTATTAGTCATGGCAGCATTGCTGAGCGTATTTTTGGTATCTGAAAAAAAAAACCAACTCCTTACTTGAATGATTGCTGCATTTTTTTAGGCATCATATTGGATGAATGACCTCCAGTGCCTCAGGCAAAAAAAGCACCGATATGGTTATTTGCTTAGTTTAGGAAAAGAAGAATCCAGCACTGTTTTAATTTACCTTGTGTCAATCCCACATACTAACTTCATCCATGCACTGGGGTTCTTTGTACATAGCTTTTTTTACTGAGAGTTTCTGAGAGCAAACACAGCCTGTAATTTACCATCAGAAGACCCCTCTGAAGTATTGTCTTTAGAAGTAATTTACTTGCACTGAACTGTTAAATTGAGAACTCTACTTGGCATAGCTTTAGTTTTTGATCTACAACCAGCAAATGCTGGAAGTTACTTAACAGTTATGCAAAAAGCAAAGAATAAATCAGCAGCTGAATAATGTCCTCCTTTAATTGCTTTTTGCTCTTGTTTTATATTTAATTTTACATCAAATGAAGTGTTCCTTAGATTAAGTCAGAGGTTGATTAGTTAAATGGATTATGCATGATGGAAAAAAGTTTAATTGAAGTGAAATCAAACATCTTCGCATATATGTGGACAAATCCAGGCAATTTTTTTCCCATCTAATTTGCTTTTAGCTGACTTACAGCAGGAATATCACAGCTCACAAGGTAGTTTCTGTCATGTATGTAGTTACTGGGCTCTCACTCGAGAACAAAATTCTTTATTTTGGTATACAGGGTTTTTACATTGCCTGCTTACTAGAGAGGAACTGCTGGCGGAACAATGTGAGCAGGAGCCAAAGCCTCTCATTTCTTGGTGCTTGGTAGGAGCAGAGCCTAGAAAAAGAATACAGTAGGTGATGTAACTGCATGGAATACTTAACCTGCATTGAAACATTATACTGATTTTTTTCAAAAGTGTTTCTTTCTCTCCACCAAATTTTTGCCAGAAAACGAGGGTCCTTGCCTCTTCTTCTCAAGCTGTAGTTGTTCAGCTGCCAGGAAAGCAAAGCAGTTTTAATTTCAGAAGGTTTTATTGTTAAATGGAATTAAAATTAATCTGTATAAAGACAAATAGTTGTACAGTAACAGTGAATAAACCAGATAGTGCTATGGAAACTTCACGGCATATGATATAGAGAGATCTGCTTTGGTACAGTTGCTTTTTTAGCTTGGAAAATCCATACTGTGAGTTTTCTCTGCAGAGGATGTATTTCAGTAGCAAAGCAGATGTGGGGTTGTTAGGTATAGTGTGTGAATCACAGAGAGGAGGAGATGCAGCAGACATATGCTCTGCTGCTCATTAGAGTAAGTACAGGTTGAGTTCACAGCATAGATTTTGCTGGAAGGGGAATTTTATGTTAATGTCCTGAGTAAAGCAGCAAGGTACTCTCTTAGTTTAAGGGTTTGCATGTTACTGAGGTGGTCTGACACCTCTTGTTAGACACTTTGTTTTACAGTGCCTACAGGTTTGTCAGCTGGGACTTCTTGGGCTGAAATTTTAATTATATGTTTGTCTGGTTTCAAGATGATGCTTCTTTTCTCTTTGAATACTTCTGTTATCTCTGTATCAAGGAATAGGGATTTCTATCTCCATATTCCCCAGGTTTGCTTTCAGACCAACTTATAGCTCCTTGAAATCTGAAGGAGGAAATTTAAATTTTAGCAGTTACATATTTTCCTGTGCTGGTCAAATTGTACATGCATCCATCCCACAAAGTGACTCAGTGCAATGGTATCTGATGCTCCAGGGATGAGGTTGGACTGTTTCTGCTTCAGCTGTTTCTGCATTGAAATAACATTGAAGCTGAGGATGGAAATAGGGAAAACAGAGAGCAGGTGAAATGAAAGCGATGTGTGTAATTTGAAGGCAGGAACGGTTGGGAGGGGTGAGCAGAATTCATGAGGAAGGGCTGTGGTGGGAGAAGACAAGTGAATTTTTCTGGGAAAGGAGACTGGAAGGTGAAGAAAGGCATTGCTGAAGGGGGGTTTGAAGTGGAAAGCTCTTCAAGGAGACTGGGAGTGGGAACTGTCAAGGGGAAAAGAGAGGAAATGGTTGAGGAATGGTGCTTCACAAAGACATGAGGAAACAGAGGAAGGGAGACTAGAATGAGGTTCTACAAAAATTCGGTGGTGGGGAAGAAATAGGCTGTTTTGGTAGAAAGGGGCTAAGGAAATTTAAGCATGGTATGGAAAGGAGAGCAGTGAACACCATGGCCTGCCATTGCCATGGTAAGCCCTGCATTCATGAGTCTCTTGTCAGTAAATATCTGAAGGCCAGTAGAATCTCCCAGCACTGCAGGGGTGGGGATCTGGGGTACAGCAGGCCACTAATGTTCAGTGTTAAAAAATGGAAGAATTTAGGTAGTTCTTTTGACTCAGTGGAACACAGAAGAACGTGAAAATACCAGCAGAATTATGACCACTTTATCCACCTAATCCACTTGGTGCTATTTAAAGCCAGCATTTGCCCTCAGCAGGGTCAGATCCTCCTTATTCTCACCATATATTTAATGTAGGAACCTGCCACCCTGTTGGAGGTGCTAATGGTTTGGGACTCCAGATGCACGGGTTTAATCCCAAATTGGCCAGTCACAGACTGTGTGATCTTGGGCTAGCTAATTCACCAGAATGTGCTTTATTTTCCCCATCAATAATTTGGGAATAATGATTTCTATCCACCCTCTGTAGAGGCCATTGAGCTCCATGAATGCCACAGTTCACAGAAGAGCTGAGAAGTGCTGGTTGTGCTATTAATGACAGTTTCTTTCTATCTGACTGGTGACTGTTTCCTTTTTCTCTTTGGACCATTATGTGACTGTATTAGGACAGAAATTGAGAAGAAAGAAAGGAACTGCTGGGGATAATAGGTGTGGTGCAACAGGGACAGCTTTCTGTCTTATTATCCAGACTCACTGCTCGGCCAAAACTGGATGCATTTGTGTCTGCAGGCTGGACTGACTCAGACTTTGTAGGGAGTCATTTCAAAGACATACAGATCTCCCTAATGACACTTAGTTTATATGAAATCATTTTAAAGAATTTGGCTTTATTAAGTAATTGTGAGCAAGTTGGACCCTGGCGCCGAGTACTCGTTTTGTGGCTGTTGTGATAGTGCTGCCTGTGCTGTGATCTTTGGGCTGCAGGATCAGACAGCGCCACAGGAATGTGGAAGGGTGAGAGACAGGACTAGGAAGGGGGAAACTGTAGAATAGCACATTTATTGTCATGCATTGTTACATGAATGTTTTAAGAACTCTGTGCAGCTGCCGATCTTTGAACATGAGAGCTTCTTTGTTTCCTGTTTATTCTTGCTCTTCTTACTACTTGCAGCTCTGTTTGAGCAGAGAAGGCATCTCAGTGCTGTACTGTAGATGGTTCAGATGCTGATTTATGGTGTATATCTGTATGTATGAATTTGGATTTGAATTCAAATGATAATCTGTGTCAATGTCATTCATAGGTGTCTAGCATTGAGAAGCAATTGCCTTTCAGTGGTTTATGTGCTATATTTAGTACGATTCTCAAGAATATTTCCGACCCTTGTCATTCTGTCAGTTGTCATTGAAGAACACACTCAGGTCAGAAAGCTTTTGGTATGTCTTAAAGGAGATGATGATATCATATGCGGCACATAGTTCAAGAAAATGTCTCATTTACTACCAGTTTTTGAAGCAGCAATCAGTGCATCCACAGGAGTCTGTGAAGGTAGTCAGGCTCAACAGGCGGATGGCTGAGAAAGTGCACAGTTAATTCTATTAAGGTCTTGTAGTAACACCACTTCTTCCATTAGCTTAGAATCTTCCCTTCTTTCCTGCTCTTTTTGGTTGTTTTTGTTCTTGAAGTTTAGTGACTTTTTACAAGGGCATGTAGTGATAGGACAAAGAGAATGGATGTAAACTGAAAGAGAGTAGTTTAGATTAGATATTAGGAAGAAATTCTTTACTGTGAGGATGGTGAGGCACAGGAACAGGTTGCCCAAGGAAGCTCTGGATGCCCCATCTCTGGAAGATTTCAAGGTCAGAATCAAGGTCAGTGTTCAGGGATGGTGCTCTCAGCGACCTGGTCTAGTGCAAGGTCCCTGCCCATGGCAGGGGGCTGGAACTAGGTGGTCTTCAAGTTTTCTTCCAGTCTCCAACCACTCTTAAGATTCTGTGATTCTCTGTTCATGAGAGTGAGCCCGGCAGGAAGCCAGCAGATGGTAGACTGGCTCTGCAGCACAGTATTTGTGCTGCTGCTTTGCTCCCAGAAGCTTCTGCAACTTTGGTCCTCAAACAAGCCTCCAAACCCTTGTGGGAAGTTGGTACAAGAGCAGATTAAAGTGCTTAGATGTTCTTTTTGGGAGCAAGCCCGGTTCAGCTGGTTTTGAAGAATCAGATGCTTGTGAACTTCAGAGGCTCATATCTTTCTCAACTGCAGTATTTCTTTTAACCTCTTTCTTCAGTTGTTTTGGTCCTAGCTCTTCCTCTCTAACCTGTCCCCGTTAGGTAACAGAGGCCAAAACTTGGGTGAAAGTATTTTGACATTCTTTTGTCTCAAATCTGTGTGAAAAGGTACAGATGTAGATTTTTTTTTTTTTTTTTTTTTTTCAGGGAAACTTTCACAAAACATTATATTGGAAATATATTAACAAAATATATATTTTATGTTGCGTTTCCATGTATTGTAGCATTACCTTGAGAGAACTTGTCTTTGTGCCATATGACACAGTTCATCCTTACAGGCTTGGCTCTGGGGCTGCACCCCTTTTCTTACAATGTGCCTGTGGTTATGCTTAGGAGTCTTAAAAACCTCCCTTGCAAGTTGATGTCCTTTTATCATACTTACCTGTTGTCACAATACTTGCCTCTGTGCACTGCAGGTTGAAAATAGTCCCTTAAGCCACTCCAGATTGTTCAGTCCAGTACTGTAGAGTGGTCTTCTTTCTACACTGACCTCTCGTAAGAAAAACATTTTTTTTTTTTTTTATCACCTTCTCTCATCTGTTTTCAGAAGAATGTGGCTGTAATTCCTGAATGCTCTTTATGATTCCCCAGTTGAGGATTTCTGTCCTAGAATGGGTACCTCCAATTTCTGCCATTATCAGTCATGAAATACCTTGACTAGTGAGCAAAATACAGTACTGTGAATTGTGGACACCAGTTAGTGTGTGCTTCAGGAATAGCAAATGTAATTAGAAGATAGTTTAACTGCATTGGATTTTTTTTAGCAAGAGAATTAAAAAATCAAGAAGGTTAATGAAGTAATCTTAGTCTGTGGTTCGCCAGAGCCTTTTAATTTTCCTTTCTGTTCTGAAGAGTAGCATTGCTGTGTCCTTAGTATAGTGACTGTAGATTTAAGATTACAAAAAGTGGGGTTTGTCAATTTTGCCCTTATTTCTGGAGCTTGATTCTCATTTTGCTGGATCGTGATAAAAATGAGAATTACTTAAATCCCATGTCCAGAGAGTCAGGTTTTAGACTCTGAGACCAGAAATGGCTTAAAAGTATTATGTAGACTTCAAATGCTTGGGCTGTATGAACAGGGATGAGTCTCAAATGAGAGCTTTGTTAAATAGTAAGAGTATGCACAGCTTGAGTCTTAGAACAGTGTGGATTTAGCTCACAAAAATAAAACCCCAAACCAATTGGGAAGAAAATCTCTGTACTGTGGATGAATTATCATATCCTCTAGATTTTGGGTACATGGTGAGAGGGTAAGTTAGCCTGGATCATTTAGCTGCCCAAAAAGAAAGGGGTTTGAGGATCTGTTTGTGGAGTATGTATATTTCTGGCCTTCAAACTTCTTTAATTCACTTCACATGAGAGTTGTGCATTATTTATAGTGAGTGTGGGAGATGGAAAGAGTACTGTGGAAGAAAGAAAAATAAACCTTTCAATCATGAATTCTGTTTTTGGCTGTGATGCCAGTTTGGGGCAAGATGCCAATAATTTTGCACCCAAAATAGAAGTGCTAAAATCCCCCAAAATTCACCAGTCTCACTCATGATCTGAATATTTTATCAGATTATAGTTAGGAAGCAAAGCACAGGGTCTTGAGGCATGCATCAGCCTCATGATGAGAAGAGCAGATCATCCTCTTTTAACTCATGTCCTCCTGTTGCTTTGAATAGCCTTTGATGGCCAGAGAAGACCTTTTTGTTCAGGGGTTGTGAAAACAAACCACAGACTTCTCGGGTTTTGTTCTCCACTGCTTGGTGCTCCAGCCAGGCATGCTGAGAGCTCCCTCAGAAGGCACCCAGGTGTTGGAGCTCTGTAGGACTGTATCCTGTCTCCGGCTCTGGGGTTTAACAGGACAGGTGAAATTCGGTGTACAGGTTGACTGGTGTTGGGCACAAGAAGCCACAGCCATCAGATGAACGTGCTCTATTGCACAGCCAGGCTGCTTGTCACTGCCATGCTGCCAAAGGGGCATGGATGCACTTCCATGGACAGCCTTGTGGTATCACAGCTTATTCAAGAAGTTTATTTTCCTGCACCACTGTTTCAGCAACAACTTAATAGTTGTGAGGCATTCTTTCTGCAGTCTGATGTGCTGTGTGGCCACTCATGTAGCTGCACTGGCACAAATGAAGGAAGAGTAAGATGGGAGCAAGCAACTGAGGTGGGAATTTTACCCACTGAAGAGAATTTATACAGCAGCTCTTCCTGAGTCTCCCACAAAGAATGATGCTTAGAGGAGTTCTCTCAACCAACCTGAGAGGGTTTGCATAGATCCCCTAAGCATTGCACTGGCACTATTCCACAATGCCAACTTTTTGTTCAAAAAAATGCATCAAGTCATCCATTTCATGCATTTCTTGTTTCTCCTACAGCTTAACTGTTCATTCTGTTTAGTGCTACAGTAAGAATTACTTGAAGAGCTGTTTAGAAAACAGGAGGATTGCATACTGTGACTGTCAGCTCAGGTTACTTGTAAGGGGAGGCAATGCCCTGTATTGTTAAAGCAAGTCAAATGTTATTTATTTTGGGCCTCGCTACAGAATAGCCTAATAAATCCCTGTTCAGCCTAGGTAACTGAGAACATAAAGGCATGTAATGCTTGAGAAGAACAAAAGGATCAAATAACATGGGCAGGGTTGTTTTTTTGGGGGTTTTTTTGTTTTTGTTTTTTTTTCTGTTGGTGGTTTTTTTTTGCTTGTTTTGTTTTGGTTTTTGGTTTGTCCTTTTTTTGTATATGTTGGACTTCTAACATACTCCTTCTGTGGCTGCTAGAGACTGCAAGGGGACACTTTTCATGTTTAGAGTATCATAAATATAGATACTACATAGCTGTGATGAGTAGGGCAAAGAGTAAGACACCGTGATTCAGCCTGAATCTCTTGTGAAGTTATTAACACTCCTTATCTCATAAGAAAAGGTGAGGCTGGATCTGAAGGATAAGGGAGATAAGGTCTATAGGAGAAAGGCCTTCTCAATAATCTCATTAATTGTCTTAGCTTTCTTAGTTAATGTCTATAGTGTACATTTACAGAAGCGTTCAAAAGTTATCTCGGACTGAAAATTTACAAATTTAAACTTAAAAATATTAAACTTTTCCAGCTTTTTGTCTGTTGAGCTGTTAATATTTGTTATTCTACTCCTGATGACCACATTAAAATACTTGATTTTTTTTTGTGTGTGTGTGTGTTAAACTGTAAATGAGATTACTTTGTAACCTTCTGGTGTGCTTTGAAATCTAACAAAACAGGAAGAAAGTTATAGTAAAATTGTTCCTTTACATGGGCTTTAACACCAGGAGCATTTTTCCCTGTAGTCCTGTAAGTGAAAGAAGTAGTGAAGGGAGAATCTGTTCTTCCATCCACAGCAGATCCTGGGCAATATCTCTGCCCAGAGGTCCTGCAACTGGGGTCCAGTAAATTGATGTTTTTTGTGTGCACCTTGCCTGGAGAGAAGAAAACCGCTGTCTTCAGAAGGTACTTAGCTCTGGGTCTCTAAAAGGAAAGTAAGCCCATGAGGTAATCATACTACACATAAAAATGAACCCCAGAAGGCCAAAATGCTGGCAGTGGAGCACACAGCTGAAGGAAAAAGGAGGAACAAATAACAGAACATGCTCTAAATGGATGAGATGGTGGAAGTTCGTGAGACAACCGATGGGCTTGCTGTGTGGATTGCTGTGCACAGAGGGAGCAGTTCAAGAACGCAGAACATTACAGAAATGTTAAATTATTTATTAGTAGCAATCCCCACCACAGATTTGTGTCCAAATTTATTGAGAGCTCAAGTATGAGGTGGCTGAGGTGTTGGACAAAATATATACAGTCTTCTTAGAAATAACATAATCATGTGGAACTATAAATGTGTTAGAAGGCTCTAGGAAGTGTCTGGAGAACTACATCCCAGTAAGCTTATAGTGGTAGTTCGCAAATTAGCTGGTGTAATAATTATTGACAGGTCACAATTCACAGCTTGCAGCTGTTGAGATTGCACAGAAGGAAATGATGCCAAACTGACAGGGAGAAAGGTGTTTTGGAATATGGAAAATCATTTGATTCAAATCATGAAAGCTTTTAGAAAGTTTTGTCCTCCTTCGTGGATGGTATGACTAAGATGGCTCAAAATCTGTATTGAACATGGAAGCAAAAGGTGAATTACCCAGTTAGATCTATTAACAGTGGTATGTTGATAGATCCCCACTTCATATTGGTGGGGACTGTTCTGTTCTCAGAAGTATGAAACAGCACTGTTGTGCCATTTTGCCTGCCCCATTAGCCCTGCTGAAAGGCAGAATTGGGAATTGCCTAAATGGTGTCTGATCCCTGAGTATGGAGAGCTATGAGGCTGTCACACCTGCCCTTGGAGTGCTCCACTTAGGAAGGAGCTGGACCTGAGAGTAGCCAGCTCTTTTTCGGTATGTGGCTGATTTGAAAAATACAATAGTAATAGAAAAAAATCCAAGTAATTTTGAAAACATGTCATTAAGAATGCCCATTAAGAGTAGGAAAAGTTATAAGGAATAGCATGGAGATTGTTACCAGAAGTAAAAGCTGATTTATCAAGAATGCCCGTGTCTCACCTCAGAATAGCATTCAAGAGATAGTGGGAACTCTGGGAGCACAAGATGAAGCTGAAAAAGAATTGGGGAAATCTCAGTAATGGAGAGTAACTGAAGAAAATTGTGACTGTTCACCTTAGAAAGCAGATGAGTCAGAGGAGAGGTGTGCTAAAACGGTATAAACCAGCAAATGGTAATGAGAAGGGAGATTGGGGTAAGTTTCTGTTTGCTTGTCTTAAAGCACTGAAGTGAGTGACTATATAAAGAAATCAGAAGGTTGAAAATTCCAAAACTGATAAAAGGAAATTCTTGTTCAGATCTGTGATTGAAGTGTGAAAGTCAGCACAGCATTACATTGTTGTGCTGAAGAGTTCAACAAGGTTTTTGAAAGGTTATTTTAATGGATATCAGAAATATTTAGAGCTGCCATAATCCATGTTAACCAGTTTTGGAGGGAATATTAGACTTAAGTTTTTAAGACAAGCTACCAGGAGTATCTTCATATTCTTGTGCTGGTTGTCCTTCCTTCTTAACATAAAGTGCTTGGTTAGTTGTGTAATTTTTTAAGAGTTGTATGCAAGGTGTGAAATGACTTCTGAATCTCAGTAACAAGCTAGAGAGCACCCCAGTGTGGGTGGTGCCTGAATTCAGAGCATCTCTAGGTCTCTTTTCAGGCATTGAAACAGATTAACCCAGGTAAGGGTTGTTCCCAGCATCTCTTGAAGTCACCAGGATCTGTGGCTAAATAGATGTTTTCAGGGATGGGATTCCAGAAATGCAACGAGGTCAGGAACTGATGTGATTTCAAATTTGGGTAGAAGGTGTTGAGTTGCCTTTTTTTGGTCATACGTGCATTACATGTATGAGTAAAAGATCTTTGTCTCTTAAAAAGAGGGCAAGAGGGCTTTCTGCACTTGTGTTTTGGAGTTCCTTTCACTTACAGTGACTGGGAAGGCATGATGAACTGTTGTCTTTGCCTGAAGTCTTCAGTTAAACTGTTAAAGGAAATAATCAAACCTAAGCTAAGAAAATTATTGGTTTTGTTTGCCTGCAAAAGCTTATCTCATTGGGGCGGTTCCAGTGCTCATGGTTTTCATGGGTATGCATGTGAGTGCGTAGTGATGAGCAGTTCATGATTTTTGTCAAGTTTTTGCTTGGATTAAATTAGATTTGTCTGTATATGAATTTGATTCTTGCAAGACATCAGTCAGTCAGTTCATGTAGTCTTGTCATTTCACCTGATAGTAACCTCCCCAGGAACTGTACCTACAGTCTTACATTCAGCTCGGGGCTGGTGTAGTTATTCTCTTGAGTTGTGCTTCTTGATAGGTGACATGATATTTTAGGATAATTCAAAATATTCCGAACAATAATTAATGATGTTGTATACAGATTTCAAAGGTATTTTATTTGAAAATACCTTGGAAATCAAATCCTCCTGAGAAGTGAAAGCTAAATATGCAAAAAAAAAAACCAACCCAAACCTAATTTCTGTTTAATTGCCAGAAGATAAGGTAATTCCAAAATGTTAATGGAAAATGCTGATATTTGGCCTTCAAATGGCAAGCATTATGCAAACCTGCTGATTGGAATCAGTGAAATGGTGTGGAAAAAACCTTCCCTACTTGAGAGTTTAGAGAAATCAATGCCTAATAAATTGTGCATATGCCTATGCAGTAATAATAACAGAATTTTAGAAAGATTAAGAAGGCTGGCATGATTTCTGTTAAAATAGCGTTAACTAACTGGGTCATAAATGCAAATAAGATTATTAACTCTAGATGACTGGCTTATGGTTACAGTATCTCAGCTATTGGGTTTTTGTGGCATTAACAACAGACTCCCCAGTGCATGAGTCCGCATCACATGGTTTTATTTTTAGTACTGATAAATCTAATATTTCAAGATCATGAGAAGCTGGGCACTGAAGGTTTCTCAGTAGCTGCCTCTTCTGCACTCCCTTACTCTGCAGTGAGACACTGCCCAGGGCTCCCTGAATTGTACTCAGTCCCACTCAACAAAGGCGTCAGGTCTGGCAAATGGTGCGTTAGGAGCAAAATCGTTCTTCTTGTACTGAGTTTGGGATTTGGTGATTCATGCAGTGTCAGGGTGGTTGGGAGCATGGCTGCAGGCCAGGCAGAATGCCCTGCCATGGCTCATACCTAGCAGAGGTCGGGTGTGAGCATCATGGACACTTGGGCACATTTTTTTTGGTATTTTCTACAGAAATGTTCTTTGAAGGAATTATGTTATAGAAATGATGGCAAAGCAGGATAGAACTGCAAGGATGTGGTTGGTGCTGACGTGGAGGTTTGCTGAAATACTTCTGGCTGGCGGGCTGAGAGGGCAAAGCAGGAGGAGGCAGTGGTTGCCATGAGCTGCATGTCCAGCTTCCAGCTGAAGCTCTGGGACAGTGGTGGATGGAGGAAGCTAGTAGATGAGGGCTGTGGCTGTGGGATCTGTGAACTCCACCATTTGGGGATGCTTAGCTGGAGCCTTCTTAGCTCAGCTTCATCTCCTGCCCTGTGCTAGCTGAGCTTGATCATGAGTTAACTTTCTGGGGCTCCTTCACTCCTGCATCTGAGTGTTGTGGTACTTGATGGTCCTTGTAAGTATCCTTGAGTCCAACACAGAGCACGCTTTGGCACTGCATAAAGAACTTGGTGAAAATCACTCTCTGTTTGGTTTAGGGTCCCAGTGTTGTTTCAGTGCTTTTGATCTGTGGCTCTAGCACTCCATCTCCCTGTTTTCGAAGAGAGGGAGGTCGCCTGATTTCTCTGTTATGATATGATGCACTCAGAACCACCCATACAATTAGTCTTCCTCCCAAGACCACTAGCTGCTTGATATGAACAAACAGTTTCCAAGCAGAGCTGTTTGATCATCATGGTAGTGATCTCACTGCTGTAGTTTCTGAGAAAGTTAATGTTTCCTGGGCTGTTTCACTCGGTTGCTCTGTAGAGGAAGCGTTGTTCTCTGGAAATGTAAGCAGACTAATGTTTCCAAGTATAACAAGAGCACATACAGACCAAAACTTACTGGAATGATTGCAGCTGGCAGATCATCTAGACAGCCATCCCCTATACCTCCAGCCTAAGGACAGACAAAAAAATGTCATTTAATCATAGTTATAGAAAGACACAGATCATTCCTCTTTACCCTCTTGCATAGAATAGGACTGTTCTATATGCTGTACAGAGTAGGACTTTATCAGATATTTATCTTGAAATAATATGTCTTTAGTACATATATGTGCAACACTTCAGTAGTGAAATGAGCTTTAAAGTGATAGGCTTCTGTAAAAACATTAGAGAATTAATTTATGTTCATTAATAAACCACAGTTATTTTTCTTAACTCTCAGTTAATGAATAAAAAACCCAGTGTTTTAATAACAGAGCCACTGAACTGCAATAATCATGTCAGTTAAAAAAAAATACCCAGCAATATACCTTTTTACAATATGTGAAAATTTGTATGAAGTGTTTCCAAAGGTTGGCTTCATTCCACCTTTTCTTTTAGAAGACTGTTCAACTATTCCTTTCATTGCTGAAAGCTTTACTTGATACTTAACCTAAAATACAGTTTCCTGAATATCATCCTATTTCTTATATTAACATTTAATATTATGCCTTCTTTGTTTTTTCATGTCATTCCAGTACTTGTTGACCCTTTGCATGTCTACTTTGCCAATATGCATTCTTTTATTTTATTATTTGCCTTCTATAAAATATCTCAAAACTTGAATTGCTTTCCATGCTTTAAAATGCTTTCAAGAAGGACAAAACTTACTTTAAAGTCTGTAAATCATGAAGAAATTAAAATCATGCATGGAACAAAGGCAAATATTTTCTCCAGTCTTGTCTGAAGTAATGCTGTGGATGCTTGATAAGGGGTCAGCGTTTTCTGCTTTTGATTTTGAATTTATTGGACTGTGACAGTCAGAGACCTGCTGGCAATGCTCTTCCTAATGCACCCCAGGATGTCATTGGCCTTCTTGGCCACCAGTACCCACTGCTGGCTCATGGACACTTGTGGTCCACTAGGAGCCCCAGGTCCTTCTCTGCAGAGCTGCTTCCCAGCAGGTCAGCCCCCAGCCTCTGCTGTGCCTGGGGCTGTTCTTCCCCAGGGGAAGGACCCTGCATTGCCTTTGCTGAGCTTCAGACAGTTCCTCTATGCTCCTTTCTCCAGTCCACCAAGATCCCTCTGAAGAGCTCCTCAGCCCTCTGGGCTATCGGCCACTCCTGCCAGCTTTGTGTGTCAGTGAAATCTCCAAAGAGGCTTTGTCCAAGTCACTCATGAACAAGTTAAACAACACTGGGCCCAGTATTGAACCTTGGGGGACACCACTAGTGACAAGCCTCCAACTAGACCCTATGCCACTAATTATGACCCTTACAATGTATTTTAAACAGTAACTATTCCATATGCTTGCTGACATGCAAGTGACTTCAGATAGAAAACATCTGCTCATTTTGCCTGGTGAAATTTTCTTAAGGATTTTACTCAGAGGGAAAAAAAAGAACAGAAATGTTTGTACTGAATGCTTTCCCTTTCTCTTTTTTTGGGTGAAGCAAAGGATAAACTAGACTATAAAGGTTCCAGTAATGCTGTACATATAATCTAGCTGGATCATGCTCTTGGATACAGATCAGACAACTTCTGTCTCTAGTCTGTGGTTCATAAATCGGTTGGGTTGTTAAAGCTTGAGTATTGTTGCTTGTTGGTCTCTGCAAGTCAGTTTTACCTCAGTTCCTTGAAACCTGCTTTCTGAACCACTGGTAATCAATACATTTGTTCATATTTACATTATATGAGGTGTAATGTTGTCCTTAGTTAGATGTGTGTTACCTATCACCCTCACTGCAAGTGTCTGATAATTTCATGATGACCCTTCTATCCCATTGGGGTGCCCAGGGGTTATGTTCCCAACCTATAGTTTGCCCCTCTTGAGGCTAATACAGTAATTTTAAAGTTCTGTAGAACAAACCTTCCCTGCAGAGCTTCCCTAGCCTATTTTTTGCTTTGTCTTTAAGCCCAAAAACTCTGAAGTCTGTACTTGATCATAAGACATACAGTTCCAACAACATGAGGGTCAATTTTAGTTGAGATTTCTGTGTGCCACAGTGGTAAAAAACAATAGCAGTGATTTGTGCTTTCTAGGGTTGACCACTTTGCCTGTTACTATCCTTCTGTCCAAGTAACTAATTCAACCCTGTATTTATATCTCCCTTGTGTTCTCTGGAAAGTCAGGCAAGTGAAATTATTGGTCACTTGGCCAGCTGCATCATGATACAGTTTTTATTTCATGGAGAAATAGCAAGTACAGATAAAACTTCTTAAGAGAGGTTTGGTCTGAAAACAGTCTGTGCAGAATTGCAGGCCAGCCAAAGCAAGGATAGCATTTTCAAAATCTGTTATTTAGCATTTCTTAGGGTATGGCATTTCTTTATCTGGTATTCACATTCACAGAAATAGAAGTTTGTATCCTATTACTGCAAATTAAGTGGGCCAGTGTGTCTCCAGCCTGAATGAGAGCCTCCATGGGAGTAATACATGTTTGTATACAGTAACAAAATAATTCTTATTAGGTATCTCTTGTCTTATTTATTCTAATATGCTAAGCTGAAAGTCTTGCATGTAAATACTGGGATATTTACTTATTGTGTTGTTAATTTAGTTCTTGTCTTTATACCTTTCTGTCCTGAGAGGTGCAGGTGCTAAGTGGTTGTTCTGCCCTTTCTGCATTCCCTGTTTTACTGACTGCTCCCTCCCTTACATTGTCCTTCTTAGAAGTAGACAGTATTTCAATTTCCACTTTGTTTTCTATGTCCATCTCAGCAATTATACAGTCCCTTCAATAGCTGTCCTAAGTGCCACTAGCTGAACATTGTATGGGTGACCCCACAGTGGCCACCCTACTTCAGGTGGTGGCCTTGTGCTGGAAGTCAAAGCAGCTGTCCTGCCTTTGCAAAATAACATGGTAGAACTTCCTCGATCACACAAAAGGATTAGGGGTGCACAGTCTCCATGAGTCACACAAAGACAGTCCAGGCAATCCAATAAATATTATATAAATGTTTTCTTTTCTCAGTATCTGTGACTAATTTGAGGTTATTTTTCCTCAGGTGGACAAAAATATTCTTTAATGGTGTGTAACTCACACGGAGGTCATATGCATGGACTTGATGATTGGGATAAGAATAGTTGGGTATTTCAGATAGCAAAATAGTATCACTTCAGCAGTGAAGAGCCCAGTTGTACCATCTGTCTCGAATCCACCTTATAACTCAGCTTAATTACATTACTGCACAGCTATTATCACCTGGGAGATCGAAATAGATTTGAAGAGCTGATCTGTGCTTCTGCTGAAGTTTGGATTATTTTTAGTTCCTTGTGTTTGAAAAAAATAATTAGGGTTGAAATATTGTAGCTCTTAGAGAAATAATCATGTGTTTGGACAATACTCTCTGACACTCCTTGTGAATTTTAAGGTCTTTTCTGTTTACATTGCTGACAAAAATCAAGTTTTTCCTGTATCTCTTAGAGTGAAGTTCATCTCCTTCGAGAAGGCTTGCACAAATTTTGTGCTGCAGTCAAGTTCTATCTAAGACTTGTTTGGTGGACCTTTACTGTGATTTCAGCTAAATCAGATTCAAGCTAAATTGTAGTCTGACCTGTAAAATCATGAAGAGAGTCACTGATCAGCTTCTGATTATAAAATGTTCACCACAAATGCTAGTGATGATATCCAGAAACCTGGAATAATGTTACTTAATTGTTGTGCTGTATGAGTTTGAATATCTGATGAGCAAAAAAATTATCTGTCACCTTGGTATATTTGAGATAGACAGTGTATTCGATATGGGCAGATCCTATGTGTGGTCGTGAGACACCATTATTTTTCTGGCACTTCTCAGAATAGACTCCAGAGTCTAAGTGAGGAACTTGTGTTACCTCCTTCCTCTTGTTAACTAGCACAGGTTTATGTAACAGAATTTATGTTATATTTTTAAGAGTTATCTTTTAAAATTTCCTAGTAGAGTTTTTCTTCTTTCTTGAATAATTTTTGTGATTAATATGTGTATGTAAAGTTATAAAATTATATTTCACTATTACATGAACACTTGATCAGGAATTTCTAGCCATCAAATTGGGATGATTGAGTATAAGGGAGAGTGTGTCTGTCATGGTCAGTTTACTGCTTTTTCCAGCAATACATTGCCCTGGAGGTATTCTGAACAAGATTCCATTTACAAGGTGGGAATATAGTATAGGAATTCCTAAGTAGCTGCTGTTAGAAAGTAGAGTAGAGCTATTTGATTCTGAGTTGGAATGATTTTCAGCAGTGTCTATTTTTAACCTGTCTCCTCTGTTTTGTTTTGTTGTTGAGTTTTTTTCCTCTAATTTTGTTGGAGTTTTTTTAGGGGGTGATATTGGGTATTTTTTTTTTATATAATCACTTGGTGCTCCTTCAGTTTGGATATTTTTAAAAGGAAGAGAGTCAAGAAAACCCACAGATTCTCTTACAAGGTTTCTATATCTTGCATCCAATATTTTTCTCTATTTTTAGCCAGGTTAAAAAAAGATAGTAAGTATTTTTAATATGCTTTATGATTGGGGTGTTTCGGTATGATTTTTTCTTCCCCATAATCTCTAACAAAGGTGTGCATGGACTCTGAATTCATATAGCACTGATGGGGCATTGGTGGATGTCAGTGAGTGTTATTTTTTTCTTAAAGCATGAGGTTCATTTACAATGGGCTTCTCATACTCAGTCTAGAAGGGAATGTAAATGTGGAGGTTTTTGAAATGATCCTGATTTATACCATCTGTAATGTAATTTTGTCAGATGTTAGTTAAATGAGCATTAGACTCATGTACTTTTAAGTTAATGTAGACTAAATACCAGAGATTTTAAATCTACTGCTTTTTTAATTTTCTTGTGGGAAAATACTCCGCTGTAGATGCTCAAACCCAAGGAACTTCCAGCTCAGCAGAGTTATTGCATGTGTCTTATTTTAACAGGAATGAACCTTTCCTAAGGGTTCTCATCAGATTTTCTAGAAAGAGGAGGAACTATAATTGTTCTTGGTGTTTTGATCTTACAGCAAAATGGTTGTTCATCTTTAGCTAGAATAGTTGTCTTTGCTTTCTTTATTATGGTGTTTTATCTGTATGGAAACTACAATGAAGTGAAACCTTTTTCTTACAAAGGAAGGAGATGAAAGTACTATTTTATCCTTTGCTCATCTTTATCAACATTCAGCTTTGATTTATTTTTATTTCACTTGGACTTGCCCTTGCGTTTATAGGGAGTATGTATGGGAAATTAAACAGACATATCTAGCAGCCTAAGTACAGGATGACCATTGACAAGAGACAGTGGTAGTAATGTGCATCCTATAAAGGAATTTGCCTCAATGGAGCTGAGTGTGGCATAACTTCAAAATTATATTCCTGTGGAAACAGCTGTCTTTTCTGTGAAAGAGCTTTTGGGACTTGAGAATCCTTGTGAAGGGAAGGAAGTCAAAAGGACACCACAGATCTTCTCACTGTCACACTGTTGTCTGCAAGATGAGAGAAGAGCAGACCTCTGCCAATTTCCCTTCCAAGAACATAATAGTGTGCAACTATCTTGTGCATATGGGTGATTAAATCTTAATTTTTCATGCCTTAATTATTTTCTTTCACATTATAACCGGCTATTTTCTTTAATGGCCTTTGAAGGAATAGTTAACAGACTTACTTAACTGAGAACAAGTAGCTGGATACCAACATCTTCTCATCCATGTTAGATTCATATCACCTGTTATTTTTCTCACATGCAGCTTTCTGTTCTGGCCTGTCAAATTTGCTGCCCAAACATATGGACAGGATATACTTTGGATGATGCTAATTTCCATTGGTGTGGGTTGTTTTTAATATCCCCACAGAGAACTGTGGCTCTCTGAAGTCACAATTAAATGTGGTAAGTCCAAAGTGAAAAGTGTAATTCCTTTAGAGCTGTGAGCCACTTCATTCATTCTTGTTTGGTACCTATGAAGAGTCTTTGGCATATTTTTCTCTAAAATAGGCAATAATGTAACACATTTTGTGTTCTGTGAACAAATAAAATGGTTATGTGGCAAATCCTTGGGACTAATAGCCATTGAAGAGAGTGTATTTCTTGAAATGAAGTGTATCACTTAGGGAATGTAAGGAGACTTGTAAAGCTTTAGAGCCTTTCCGAGTCCTCATTTTGTCACTTTACTATCAAGGCCCCTAAATGTATTCAGTGAGATGTTGACAGTCTAGGTATTTTTAAGATAGCATCTTACATTAAAGACATTCCTTCCTCAAAGCAGTTCTCAAAATACTTTATTTTGCCATTGTCTATTTGTCAAAATCATTTCCTCAAGTTTTTAAAGATCAGACTGGTATCCATTGGGGATTGGATGCTAACGTATGATACCTTTCAAAAATAGGTACATGTGGTGGGTTGGATGCCAACCTGAAGATACCTTTTAAAAATAGCTATGTTTGTCATTCATCTGCAAAGTAAATACACAAAACTTGCTGGGGAGCATCAACATTCTTCCCAGTGGGTGAGCAACTGCACTGTTACTTGCAGAGGCTACCAGCCACTCACAGAGCTCACACAGAATGAGTAACCTCTGGGAGAATGAATGCTTCCCCTGCATGTACTCAGAGGGTTGCTGCTGTTGTCCAGCTCCTTCCTGGACATTTCTCTTTCTGCAGCTGCACAGGTGATCCGAGTCTTTGTCAGCCTGGTGTGTACCCTGAGCATTATGAAAACAAACACCAAGGAGAAAGGGGGGAAAAAATTAGAGCAAGCACATCCAAAAAAACTGCACAGAGCTTCTAATGTATCCCTCCATTGTACTTTACTTCAGGTTAAAAACCTGAGGTGTTTGAGTTGGAATTTGCAATAGAATTTCACATGAAAGCCACAGAGAAGTCTGTGGTCAGAGGAAGGTACAGGGCTGGACCTGGACCTTTCATCTTCGTTAAGGTCAGCACTTTCTTGCTGGTCCAGCCTTACCTCGGATTTAATTTAGGACAAGGCTAAGTCTTCAGGTGACATGCTTAGCTTATTGACAGTGCTGTACCATGAAATCAGATTGTAAGCTTAAAAAAATTAAAAAAAATTAAAAAAAATAAAAATTGAAGCTCCTTTTCAAAGAGCAGAACAAATGAGATGACAGCAGGTGCAGAATAATACACTTGTTTCAATGAAAATGTAGGATCCTGGGATAAAGGATGTACAAGTGGCAGTGGAAAGTTGTGCTGGTGGCAGCAGCCAAACCCCCGGGGGCTGTGAGCAGGTGCCATGCCCTTGGCGCAGGGCACCACTGACCAAAGCTTATCCCAAGGCAGGGATAGGGATATTACATGACCTCTGTCCCTCAGATAGCTGGAGGCTGCTTCAGCCCTTCTAGGGGGATAGCTCACTTTCATTGTTTAGACTAGAGAAGCATGAAGAATTTGGGTGGTGTTTTCTGTCTCCCAGAACTCATTTGCCATTCCTCTACTCCCACTGTAACCTGCAGCCCCTATTGCGAGTTGGCAGTTTTTCTAAAGAAACATAGATGCCATTATAGATTTGCCATTCTGTAGGTGCAACACAGTGTTTGTTATTAATAATAGTAGTTTCTTCTTAGTAATAATAATTCTTTGATGGGTATCATACCTTGAAAAGTGACAGCTCCATATGCAAATGAGGCACTTCCATCCAGTTGTAATGTCACTGGAAACAAAAAGTCAGAGCTCTGCAGGTGTGGGAGAGATAGGGAGTGTATCATCAGAGAATGCAATAGAAGACAAGGAGGATAGGAAAGATGGGTGTTGCCAACTCACTGTCTACTGCATCTGCTGCTTTTTTGTCTGGTGTTACTAGTAGGAGAAATGCTTGCTTGGTGCTCTTTGTGTGATTGAATTAGTTTGAATGGAGAGAATTATCCTGACATTATTGTAATGGCACAAAATAAAGGTCATAAGAGAAGGTGAAAGTAAGAACAATTGCTAACAATCTGCAGCATGAGAAATTAGGGGAGAGAAAACTCAGATAACCTTCATTTAAAAAATATTAACATTTAAAAGACAGTTAAATGTTGCATTGAATTAAACATATGCAGTACCATTTAGAACTAAATATTGGTTATTGGTAAAGTATAGTGAGAAGCAATAATTCGTTAACTACAACTCTACTGCTTATTCTGGGTGCTTGTTCCAACTTTCAAATTATATTTTAGTTACAGAAACCCACTTCAGTTGACTAACTTCAGTTAGTTAACTAGTGAATGTACAAAGCTGGCACAGGCTCCTCTAGGATTGATGGGGATGTGTATTCCTGCACATACCCATGTTATATGTATGTAATGTATATACACTTGTATATATGTGTAGCTGTATCTCTCTGTACAGTGGAAGGAGAAGTACTGAAATACAGTAGCATGTAAAGATGGTCATTGTTTTCTTTGGTTCTTGTACATGTGTTCCATTTGTGCTCCCTACTGCACACACATATTTTCCTTTGATAAATATAGGCACAGATTTTTTCGGCTCTGTGTCCATTAATAAACTGTAATGTGTGCCAGTATGTTGCACCTACTTTATGCACATATTTATCCATACTTTAACCATGAGTGAAGATCAATGTATTTATTAGGGAGTTGCATAACAGGACTACTTGATCAAGCAAATAGATGATGCTCTGTGATTCCAGGTAGATTGTCCAGTCCCTTTTGTCAATGCTTTCTTTCAACCTTTATATGTTCCTTTAAAAAGTTGAGCACTTTCCTAAAAGCGTAGGATCGAAGGAAGCCTTTGGATAGACTGAGTCCTGTACTCTGCTACTGTAGGCAGTAGCTTAATCTCCTTCCTTATTCTGTCCTAGGAACAGTTAGGTCTTGTGCTGTCACTGCTTGGAGGGTGGACCTATTTCAGTTACAATAGCATTAGAAATGTAGTATGATTTATCTGGGGAGGGAAAGGCCAGCCATTCCACATGGAGTTATAATGCATCACATCCTGTGCACCCTGCAAAGATGTCAGCTTCACTTGTAATTGCAGAAATGCTCATGGCAGATACAGGAACATGGCTCTTCAGGTGTTGCAGATCGTGCTGTAATCAAACATTGGCATGGAGTATTCTCTGCTCTCTGTTGCTGTGGCAGTCCATGTGCAAGCACATCTCCATAGCATATGTGAAAATGAATGCTGGAGAAGACCTCTATCTTTAGAGCATATGCCTCTCCCCAGAAAAATGGATTGAGGATCAGAAATTTAAAAAAATGAGTCACTGTGACTCACTACAGTATATCCATAATAAAATCTATCTAAATTTGGTAAGGAGCTCTAGGAACTAATTGCCCTAGTTACTTACCCCTTATATTTTTTTGTATATATTTCTCCCTTGCTTCTCTGGCAATTATGTACTGTATGTACAGAAATAAGATTTCAGTAATGACACTTGTGTGGTATTCTAGATTAAGGAGTTTTGCTCTTGCAAAACTGATTTGCGTCATATTTTCAATTATCTCCTTCAAAAACCATATTGAAATAAGGAATAACAAAAGCTCTCCGAATGCTTTGGATTTTAGTGGTCTTGTGTTATTTTAGAAAATGTGAAAAAATTATTAGAAGTGTCAATAGCATGTAGTATATTTAGATTACTAAGCCTGGTTTCTGTTGGGAAGAGATCAGTTACTGTAAATCACACACTTGCTACTCCAAAACTGCAGTTACTCAAGATTTCTTGTCTAAAATCTTAAGTAGATAATAACATTGTTAGCAGCATTAAAGTATGCAATAAATTCTTGGGTAGAGTTTAGCACATGTAGGATTAATTAAATTTAATTCCTGAACATCAAGTTGCCAGTTAAGCCAGAGATGTTGAAGGTCCTGAATGATGAACTTTTTAAACAATTTTTTCTACCACTATTCATTGTATAAAAAGGACCTCAAAGAAAACACAGGACTGACTCAAAAGCTCACAGCTTTGTGGAAAGCATCTTAGTTAGGGGCAAATTGTTGGCCTTTACATTGTACTTAATATCTCAGGCCAAATTTTATTAATGAGAGATCATACCCTGTTTGAGACAGTGTTTTAGAAGCTGATTAATACCTGTGTTACATTTTTTTTTTTTTTTAAGAGTAGAACGACCACAATTTGTATTTTTTATAGAATTAAAAAAACCCACAACCAACCAACAAATAAACAAAAATAATTTGACAATCTAGAAAGTCTGTGTGGACCCCAAACGTTCCAGAGACGGCTTAATTTTGTGTACCAACATTCTCTCTTTTGAGTACAAGATAAAACAGTTCAGACCTTCAGTACCTGAGTGAAGATGCTAAGTAGAAAACAGAGGACCATAAAGGCAGAAGTAAAAATGAGTCCTGTGTGAGTTGAAGCTGTTAGTGAAAGTAATGATATCTTTGCATTTATGGGTTAGCAGTAAAATTCCTCTTTGTAGAGGGGTAATTCAAGCTTATGTGTTATTTAAGTGGGCTATCAATAGGACATGTTTTCATATACTTTACATTTGAACCAACATAAAAGCCAAAAGTCATCTTAATACTAAGGGCAATCCTTCCTTTTTTTATCTCTTCTTCAGCGTGTTAAGTGTCTAAAATGAAATTGGAAATACTCAAAGCAGTTGTGGACTCAGCACCTGAACTCAGATGTTAAGTGTAAATTACGGCAGCGTCTTTAAAATTACTTTGTAAAATAACATTTACTCTGTGTTTAAATGAGTTGAATTTTCAAATTACAAATTTGCTTCCATATGAAGTTATTATCAGAAGGCATAGAAAAATCATTGTCCTGCTTTCATTTCTGATTATAGAGCAAGGAGTTTATTTCAGAAGTTACTAATTTGAATCTAATTGAGATGGATGGATGGCTCTAGTTAATCTTGTTTACTTTTAAATGTACTCTTGGATGTTTTATCAAATCTAAACAAAAGACAGGTTTTATAGAATCTGAATTAAAATTTTGAACTTTTAACAAGATTCCTATTTAAAATAGAAAAGAAACAAAACTCAACAAAGTAACTGTTGTCACTTTGCCTGTAATTGCTATTATAAAGTCAACTTGTGTGTCTGATCTGTAAAATTGTGTGTTTATCTCAAATCCTTGCCAGACTAAACAGGGAAATTTTAAGTTAAGTAGTAGCATTTTTTATGGTGTTTGCTAAAGCATTCATGTTACTTGAACAACTAGTTCTCTTTTTTTTGTTTTCCCCTAAATTTTGTCTAGAAATTTATTCTGTTATGATGGAGAATCCATTTGGCATGATCTGTGAAACATGAGTAGTGTCTAAGTGTTTAAAGATCAGTGTTTTAGTGGTGATAAGTACCTTCCACTCATTAATGGTCATCATTAGCCTTAGCAGCTCCCAGCTTTTAAAGATGAAGATTTTTTCAATGTTATCTTTGAGTTTTTCTTTACGTCTTTCATAATACTCTTAGGTATTTCTGGCAAATACACTCATGTCATTGTTGCATTTTACCTCAGGATGAATGTAATTATGGCTCTGTGCATTGGATTTATACCAAAATGAAAACAAAATTTTGACAAATCTGTGCTACTTTTGTTTAGATGGAAGGGACAGAGTGAAACCTCCAACCAAATGCATCTGCTTGCATTGCTATAATGGAATATTTTACTAACTGCTCTTCCAACCTGAGAATTCTTTTAAAAAGCTGAGTGTGATATAATCCATCTAGGGGCATTGTATAATTTGCCCAACTGGAAACAGGACTGGTGACTTAGAGTGCAGCTGCAAGGTTTTATTAAGTAGAAGCCAGTGTTTTTCTGCAAAATCTCAAATGGGATTCTTCTCAGCTGTGTAACAACAGTGTGTTTTGTCATATTTGCTTCTCCCCATAATCTTTGCATATGAATGAAGAAATGGTTTTCCTGTGGTTGTTTAAAGGTTCTAGGGCTGATGCTTCAGGCTGGTGAGCTCCACTGATTACAGTTTAACATTCTTAAGTTGTGACCTTGACGCTCTGAATAAGTGTAGCACTCACTAAATAAGTGTAAGATCATCCCTCAGCTGTCAAGTTTAGGTTTAAGGTATGCATATTTATATCCTACTCCTGATTTCCTTGTGGAGCAGGAAGGGTCTGTCTACTTAGAGCTCATCTTAGGACTGGAATCTTTAGGAGGATCAGTCCATCTCTCTAAACAGCAAAACATATTTCAGGAAAATTTTGCCTTTGCTTTTAGATGATTAATTATCCATTTAGTTTTATGAAAAAGTGTCATTACAGCTGGATGTTTATTAAGTAGTTGAAATGACACTCTACTAATTGAGTATTTAATATATGTTTACTTTGTTTGCATACTCTAGTCTCAATAAAATAGCTGGGGGGGAATTTACTTGTGTATGAATGTAAGTGTCCCATATATATCTGCATGTTTTTGAAATAAAACTAATTGGGAAAAGAACTTTTTTAAGGAAAAGTCACTAACAGAAGGTAAATTGTTCTACTGCTAATTTTTGCTTCAGGCACTCGGATGACATGCTTTTTTCAGTTTTATACTGAGATCTCGAGACATACTGTGTTTGTTAAATTGGTATTAATTAAAAATGAGAAAGCAATTTGGTAGGTTTAGACTTGATTAGATTTTCCACAAAAGCTCAGATAGCTCTGTTGTGGAGAGAAGAATCCAAAGCTGCTTTGTATTCCTTCTGCACTCAGTAGCAGAGCAACTTCTCTATGAAATTTCTATTTTTTAATAATTTGAGACTCTCAGGTTGTTTTGAATCTGAGTATTTGAATTGTGTGCAGAGCATGCCACTTTATTTGAAGTCAGCAAGAGGTAATGATTTGACGAAGATTCTGACAGTCTCTGGGATTAAATTGGGGGAATCATTTGAGGGACTGTTGGATAATGTGTGCAGGGCTTCCTGTTTGCAGCTTCTATAATGGAGTCCTGTGCTCCAGTGTTCCCTGTGATTTTATTGAAAGTGCTCAGTGCCTTCCAAAAAGGCCTGACGGTGAGAGATTGTGCATTTCCTGACAACCATGACAAAATGATACCAGCTGTTCTCAAGAGGAGCCTAATGCTGGGCTGAAAATTGCTATTTTGTGCATCTTTAGGGTTTAAATGCGATGATATTTATTTGGCAGTGTTGTTTTACTGGTTCTTGTTAAATAGCTGTTAGCCCAACACGCAGTTTTGGTAATGCTGTTTTTGTTTGTAATCTTTTAAGGTTGTGCTGGTGAGATGGAATGAACCATTCCAGAAATTAGCAACCTGCGATGCAGATGGAGGAATATTTGTTTGGATACAGTATGAAGGCAGATGGTCTGTGGAGCTTGTGAACGATCGTGGGGCACAGGTTGGTATGCATGTTTTCTTTGCAGTCAAGAGTGATCAGGTCCTTAGAGGCCAAATGAAGAGGACAAGGAATGGTACTTTATACCTTTCAAAAAGCACAGGAGAAAACGAAACATTTCTTTATTGAAAGGAATATGGAAGAATTGTCACAAAGACACCTGGCAAGCAGAGTGCTTTCTCCAGTAGGCCTTACATCAGAGCTTCAGCTGGGCTAATAATTGGCCTATCTCGTTCTGTGCACTGCTGCCTTTTATTAAAACAGTAAGAAAGTCCTACGTGGCCCATATATAAATTTCTTGTCTTTGATATGTTAAGGTAAGCGACTTTACATGGAGCCATGATGGAACTCAGGCACTTATCTCCTATAGAGATGGATTTGTGCTGGTCGGTTCAGTCAGCGGACAAAGACACTGGTCTTCAGAAATAAACTTGGAGAGTCAAATCACCTGTGGCATATGGACTCCAGATGACCAACAGGTAATGAAAATGGGGCATTTAGGGGTGTCAGTTGGGTTGCATGGGTATGCTATAGAATACACCTCTTAAAAAGTTGCCAAGTGAAATGGTCACTTGGTAAGATCAGTTTCCATCAAAACTGCTGCTCCCACTGATAATGAAAATTGAATTAATCCTGTTGTGCTTATTAGGCGAATATAATAGTGCAGCAAGTTCCCTGTCATCACTTTCCACCCTGATTCACACACAGTCTTATTCAAAGTTAGTTGTTTGAGACAGGAATCTGTTAATTGTACCCTTAATTTGTTGTTACAGCTATCTTATAAATGAATTTTCCCAGATATACAGCTTGGACTATTAAACATCTGACTGGTCATTTCTGTGTTGATTTGTCCAGTCTTCCCTTGCAGCAGAAGCAGTTCCAGCAGTTCCTGTGGTTATATCTTGCATTCACATAAGAAAATGTATGTAATTGAGTGTTGAAGAGATGTCTCAACTTTATGCAAATAAAATTTAAAAGAATAAATTTTGCCGAGCTTTGAAAAAGCCAGTTAAAAAAATCTTCTTTACCATTTTTCTAAAGAATTTTGTGATAGTGGACACAGCACCATTTACAGCCTGGCTGGAGCTGGGGTGCTGGTTTCATTTGCAGGATTTACATTGGTTCCTTGCCTTTCACTACTGAACTAATATAAATAGTGCAAAGAGGAACCCTGTTAGGATCACAGCTGGATTGTTTTCCTTCCTTCATTTTATACCGCCATGGAAAGATTGGATAAAGGCTCAAGGTACCACTGAATTCAGAATACTATAAATTCGTCCAAGGTAGAGTTATTTTGGGAGTTGCTAGTGGAATATAATAGCACCAATAATATACATTTCTGCAGCAGCATCTAATAATTTTAGAGTACTCTGCAAAGAATAATGAATTAATAATTGCAGCACTGCTTTTTAAAGCCAGGGAGTCTGCCTGCCTCTTTTTTGAATCTAGGGAAATGTAAATCTTGACAATAAATAATTTACTTGAGATCAAGAGGAAGAGACAAGCAGCAGAAGTAGGAAGGGAAGCTAAGATCTAATAGCTCTCAGTGCTATGTTTTTAACATGAGGCTACCCCACTTGTGTGATGCTCAGTTGTTGCTACTGTATTTGGAAATATCTTCACTTGAGTGTTTAATTTGGAGTGGCTGACTGCCTTTAATTCAGTTTAGCCAATATGTTTGTACTTTCTAATCTGGATGCTCCATAAGTGGTTATTCCAGGAAACAAACACTTGTTCAGAGTCCAGATAAATGCTTTTGAACATAATGGCCAATTCCAGCTATGTAAAAATGACTTGCTTGACTTACAGACTCTGCTACTGACAAACTCACTGAAACAGAGACCCAAACCAGCCACAAGCTTGATGTTACTCTGCACAGCTCTCTCTAACTGTGTGGTTTGCAGGGGTTTGCATGTTAAGTGATGATGGATCTTTGTACTATTCTCCAGAGCTGGTGAAAAGAAGTGATCTTCTGAAATATATTTAGATGTACTTGCCTCTGGAGGCACGAGGAAATATGAATCACAGAAGTGCTGGGTGAGAGACTATGCTCAGTTCAAACTAAAAATAGCAATATGGGGGGAAGGACGTTGCATACATTACATAAATAAGTGTTTATGGAAATGGATACCCTTACTAGCTTATTGCCTTACCTCAATTTTCTCCTGATTGCTATATGTGCAAATGAGAACAGAATACTATTCTAGTCTAGAGTAGCTTCAGCATCTTCCCTATTGCTGCTTAATGTACTCTGCTTGTCAGTACAGTCACTGAAAGATAAATGTTGACATTTAAATTTAGATTTTCCTACTGTTCTTTTTGTTACCCCTCTGGCACCATGAAGGTTGCTAGTGAAAGTATTCCTGGAAAGTATTACACTCCATGGTCCCATGACCTTTAACACTATTTTCTTCAAAATCTACATTTCCAGGGGGATTGTATTGTTCAGAATCCATTTTCTGTTGTCCTGATAGAAATTTGCTCAGTATAGTCTGTCTGTCTCTCAGGCTGCTGTCTCTCTGTCTGACACTGAGTGCCATGCTTGTGTTAAACTTGGATGGATGGGATTGCTCAGGAGTAGGATTTTCCTTGCAGCTTTTAAATGTTTTTTTTTCGTGGCTACAAGAGATTGTAGAAGTCATGTGGAGTATTTTTCTGGTGAGCAGGCTCACCTATGATCATGTAGGGATGAAAAGTATATTTGAAATGAAAAATAAATTTTAAATATCAGAGAATACTGTTTCCTGTCTTGAGACAGTTCTGCAGCATTGTCTCATGCTTACTTTCAAGGAGGGAATGTATATACCAAGCAGATTGAGGACTTTATTAGTGAGAAATACTTGACTTTTGTCTAACCAAAGAGTTTATTTATAATTATAGAAGCAATGTCAATAAGTAATTGAGGATTTTTCCTAAACCCACAAGCCATACAATACACTGTCCAGTGCTTTATCTCCCTCTGTTTGCTGAGCTTGCAGAGACATTTTTCTGTCAACTCCTGCTGCCTTCAGGCCACCCTTTCCCTCTCCTTCTCCTTATATTTTACCCATTAAAGAGATTATCTCTCTTCATGATGGAGAGAGTGTCAGAGAACTGGGTGAGAACTGTAGAGGGTTTGATTATCCCTTCTTTGATAGCAATATAGTATAACTCCTTGAACTTCCCTGGGGTTGTTTCTGTTGCTGTTTCTGTGTGTGAAAAGGGAAATCACTCTCCAATAGAGGAAATCCTCAGTGAAAATGAATTAATATATTTTAATTCCTGGTTATCCCAGGAGGTACTAGTAACCTATATTTGGTCCCTGCATCTCTGCTAGTACAAATTATTAGACTTTTCTGACAGCTGTAAGTGCCCATTTCTGTTTTTCCCCCCCCTTCCTTTTTCCTGTTGTAAGCTTTTATTTCTGGAAATTCAGGGACTACACAGGATTTTGTTTGACTAGGACATGACAGGTATATGTATACATGCAGGTATAGGTGAACTTTGCCAGCATGCTTCCTTCTGTTTGCTTTGAAAATAAGTTTATAAGCAGGTAGGCTAATTTGATTTGCATCCTGCTGGGTACAGCTGTTGTCCGTGGTCCCATTGTGATGCGACATGCACGAGTACTAAAAATGTGTAAATACAGGCCCCAAGGTTCAGCCTCTTCTGTGCCTCATCAGACAAAATTATGCTCTCAGTGAAAGAGAAAAGCCAGCACCATGTTAGGAACAGATATTCTGTGCATTGAAGGGTCTTAAAATGCACTGGAAGAAAACAGTGAGGCCAGCAACAGATGAATTCCATTGTATCAAACACAACGCAGGGTGCAGGAGCTCTGTATGTTGTTTTTTTAGAAGTCTCTTGAAGCTTGCAGTTGCTGTGCAGAGAGGCAGTTTCTAAGCTGTTACTCACTCCTGCTCCCAGCACTTGCCATCCTATTCCCATGGCAACCACGGAGACGCTTCAGCATCTTTTTTCCGTGACAAGCAGGAGGCAGGGGAAGGCTTCAGTTCCTTCCCCCTTCCTGCAGTGCATCAGGGTGGAGCCCAGGACGCAGAATGGAGCTCCCGGTGAAGAAGGGGATGTGTGTTGTTCCTGGGCCCAGCAGTGGGGCTGGGTGGGGTCCCTGTGCTGGCACAGCACACGGTGCCATACGTGACCCTGGGTAGGAGCAGCACCGTGCTGTGCCCAGCAGCTGCCCCGTGGCAGCCACAGCTCTCACGGGAGGTAGGAGCTGATTAACAAGAAGTGCTGTCGAATGGTTACAGGTGGCATCAGGTGTTTCATGAGCTTCTCTCTCAGAGTTCTTGGGTTTTGCTATGGCTTTAGTCCTTTAGGCAGGAATTTTACCTAAAAAATCCCCTTTTAATAAATCTGCTTTTGAATCCCCTATTTTCATCTGTAAACTATGATTTGCAGTTGGAAATTATCCAATCCTTTTTGAGGAAATGGTGTTCTGAACAGCTCCTAAGCTGGAAATAAGGATAGTAGCCTCACCTAGCTTCCAGAACACAGCTTAAAACCACAGAATTTATAAGTGTTTGAAAATGTTGCATCTGTTTGGGCCCTGCTGTTGCCTTCTCACCTACATCTGCATTTGCCTGTGGCTCTGAAATGAGATGTTTGTTTGCCCACTCACCCTCCTGTTCTGGTTTTATTCAGGTGCTGTAGCACACATTTAGTTTGGGCAGTCCTTACTGTTACAGTAGTCAGATGGGTCAAGTTTAATTATTCTCAGACATCTGGATATGTGGGAAAAGATCTTGAAGATGGCCTTCTAATGAGTTAACAGAATGATGAAAGGGAGCTACAAAGGGGCAACTGGGGCAGCATGGGGATGGTAGCTATCTACCATAATTATTGTGAATGAAGAAAAGGAAGGACAAAATGAAAAAGCTTACAGCCTGTGAAATTTTAAAATGTAAGCAATTATTTTGGTCTTTATTAGAATAATTCTTGTTCCTATTAAGGATTTATAGGTTCACATAAGGGAGCCTTAAAGATGTCAGGGAATAATTACATTTTTGGGTCTCAACATACAAAAATGCATTGTTTTCTCCCAGCAGTTCTGGATGTAGAGACTACCAAATGATGGTTACAGTGACTAGGGCCACTCAAAATTGCACTGCAAGGTACAGTTGTTGAGGAAGATCTGAAAGCCTTATTTTTCTTGATGGATGAATTACTCAGATTACTGGGAAAAATGGCTGGAGGCTTTTTATAGCATTTGAGACGTGTCATTAATTAACGAGGCAGTTTATTCAAGCCACAAGGGCTGCAGACAATGGTTAAATCGCATATAAGCATTTTAACATTGCATGCTGCATAATTGAACAGCAGCATTAAAATGCAAAAGGAGGACAGGGGAAGGAGACTTCGGTTGTCTTTCAAGATAAATCTGTTTGTTATATAAAACAAACAGATAAAACCCATCACAGCTTAACTGTCTAATATTTTGGACTGTTTTTAGAAGCATTTCAAACCTTTGTGGCAGACTTGCTATTAAAATTAATGATTTCTGCTTACTTGTGCTAAGGGGTCTGTAAATATTTACTAAGCTGTTTCAGCCTTTAGTAAACAAAATAGTGGGGGAGATTTATATAAACTTAATATGTTTAAATATTTTTGCAGAGATTTCGTATTCTTGTTTTATATATTTATACATGATGGAAGCCAGTAACACTTTGTTTTTGCTTTTGGCTTGGGGGACTTGATTTTTATGATGGTACATAATAGTGACAGATTTTGTGGGAAAAGTAATGTGAATTTTAAGTGCTATTTTGCCTTTCTTTCTCCCATCTCTTTTTATTACGTTGTTTTCGAGCTGTATTGTGCTGCTATTTCCTAAATTATAGATATCTCTTTTTTTTCCTCCCCTTTTTTTCTGATATCAATGTATAGTTGCATTAGCATTGTTTTTTCCTTTGCCTTTTTGTCTCAAGTTGGTTTTTATGCATCATTCTGCTGAGAAGACATCTTCCAAAAAGAAGGAAGGAGAAAACTTAGCTTGGTGCACTGTGTCATTTCTTGGTTGCGCTTTCCTTTTTTCACTAGCAATGAGCAGCTACACTGCAGATTTTTGTGCTCAGATGAAGACATTTTAGGCTTTGCCTTGAGTTTTGGGGAGGGTAGGCAACAAGGATGTTCTCCTTGGAGCCTCTAGGGCTCATCCTCGGCTCCAGGAGCTTTGGCATCTATCTGTGGGTTTATTCCAGACAAATTTTTCCTGCCAGAAAAGCCTAGTCTGTACTGCACAGTTACTGAGTGGGTAATTGGAGGAACAGAGCAATAAGGTGATACTTCAATGTGCTTTCTTCTTCCCACTCGCTTCATCTGTGCCTTGCCTAATCTTTCCCTGGATGCTCTTCATCCAGCCTGCAGAGGCAAGGCACTGAGAGAGCTAACGAGATGGTGCCATTTGTTCTAGTCATGAGAGCTGTAACATGGGGGTTGTTTATGAGCTGACGGCATCATGGCTCGTTTTCTCAGTAGCTCCTGCAGTGTTTCGTGTCAAGGCTGTTTCAGATGAGTCTTGCACAGAATTTTTTCTCTTAATGACTCTGTCTGAAAGGAGTAATACAACTGTTTTAATGTTTTGCTTGTCCTTGTAGACAGGGTATTTGATGTTTGTTAGAGGAAAAAGCAAATGCCTGAATGGATTTCTACATCTCTTTGGAAGCACAGTGTACTAGGATGTAGAGATCAGCCTCAGCAGTGTACTTTATAACTCCTTCCCTATGACTCTCAGGTCGCAATATTGCTATTTTAGTTGACTGGAATCTGAAGTTTAAATGCTGCACATTCTACCATGTCTTTGCCTCCCTCAGGATAGAAGGATGTTGATGGCAGTGACAAGCCAGAGATGGAGGGAGAGATGAAAACTTGTGCTATTCAGTTAATGTGTCCACTTAGCATTTTTATACCCAGTGCTGTTTTACATTTTTGAAGCATCAATGTTTGAGTCAGCAAAGTAAAGATGAGTGCAAATAGAAACAAGACCAGTCTCTGTGTGGGAAGTGTCAGGAAGAAAGAAGTTGCTTTCCTCTCCTCTCACCTTGCTGGCACTTTTACAGAAAGATTTTGCTTATATAGCCTGAAGTCTTTAGTTCTTTGTGACAGGGAGTGTTTACTTGAACTTGTGGTTTTGAAAAGCTCTGTGCTATGCTTCAGCCCCAGGGCAAATGGTAAGAATGAGGTTTTGCAGTGCACCTCTGCAAGGAGTAGCATGCACTTACGCTGTGTTTTAGGCAGTGTAGGGAAAAAATTCTTCCTTCTGCAGGAGGGTGCTCTCTCCAGAAGTCATATATAGGGTAGGAAAATTGCTTTGTTTGTTCAGATTTTGAACTGTTCAGGAGAGGGCATGTGAGTGGAAGTGTAATTCTTACAGAGGGAAAACTCTCCAAACTGTGAAGGTTTTACAGCATTTTTTAGGAAGAGTCCATTATTCCACTGCCAAAGCCACTTGGCTGAGAGTACTTTGGCCCCAGGAACCCTTTGGTTCATCTAGAGCTTTGAGGTCTTTTCAGCTAAAAAGAAATATAGCTGCCAGTGTGATTGATTTGAACTTTATCATCACTGCTACTTAATCCATCAATTTTTTGGAAGCTTAGTAAGAAGACCAGGAGCCAAATGGAGTCTTGAACTCGGGTCAGATGTCTTCAAGCCTGTGAATAGTCTGAAACCTCGGTGCAGAAAACAAGGATTAGAGTGATTGAATCTCGAGTATGATATTTGTGGATTTCTGCACTAGGTTTTGTCTGGGAAAGCAAGACTAAGTTTCATA
This sequence comes from Parus major, assembly GCF_001522545.3. Lineage (NCBI taxonomy): Eukaryota > Metazoa > Chordata > Aves > Passeriformes > Paridae > Parus > Parus major. The sequence continues at coordinate 52,629,403 of NC_031770.1, read as the reverse complement.
GTAAATGGCAGAGGAAAGGTGATAGTTTTGGAAAGTGATATCACATAGTCTTTCCATTGATTTGACAAAAAGAGATAGTATACCACTGGAAAGTGGGAGCAGTATCTCTTTATTCTCCAGAACCTTTCCTGTCAGTGTTTCATCCTGCATGGGTTCAACTTGAGCTTTCTGTTCTCTGTCCAGGAGCCAGTTTCTTGTCAGTGTTCAGATGTTGAGGGATTGTTGGCAAGCTGAGAAGGAATTAATCCTTCCTTGCTTTCCTTGCTTTTTAAGAGAATAGCCATTCTTCTTCAGTGCCTCATTCGGTAACAGTTTATTACTCAGCCTGGCTCTGTGTTGACTCAGTTACACTTGACCTCACCCATTCCACGTATTTCCTGACCACATTGAGTTACTGCTCTCTGCCAGCATCCAAGACTTAGAAGGAGAGGGCAGAAGCTTGGGGACTAACTTCCATTAGTGTATAGCTTAACCCAGGGGCTTCTTGATTCTGTGTATGAAATTCAAAGCAGCAAGGACATTACTTCTAAACTGCTTTGTATTGCATTTTCACTTGAGAAAACGAGAGTGCTGTCCTTGTTTCTAAGTAATACTATTTCCAATTAGGAAAGAAAACCACAAAACCCCAGCAGAAACTCTCAGACTTCTAAGGCTCTGAATGAAATTTTAGCTTCAGCAGTCAACGTATTTTTCAGGAAATAACTAAAACCTGACTTGGGAATAATGTAGGAGACTGCTAAACATATCAGTTGACTTCTTCTCCTGAGTGAGTGGTTGTTGGTAAAACTAATTGTGTTTTCCTACCAGATGTTGTTTTAGTTGCTACATATAATTGCATATTTGTGAAGAATATGTGTTTTCAGAGACAGACTTTCCTGGCAGTTTTGTGGGACATCAGAAAACAGCACTGCTCAAAGAATATTCCAGAGTAATTCTGCTCTGGGAGTTCAGTGGTTCAAGCTTGGAGTCCTGTCCAAGTTGTTTGCCACAGAAGATATTCTGTAGAAGGTGTTCAGCTGTTGGACTTTTATTCATTTTGCATGCTGCTTCAAGTTTGATTTTTTTTTTTCACATTTTAAGTAAGCTGAGGCATATCATTAATACAGTGAACACTATATAGGAGGGCAACTCTTCACTTAAAAATCTAATTGCTGTAGGATGCTTTCTTGAAAAGTGTCTTGAGAGTCAAGAAGGAATATAGAAATGTGTGTGCCTGGAATACACAAGTCAGAATTAGTCCAGGTGTAATTACAAGTATGTATAATAATTAGTCTTCCTGTCATTTGCCAGGATGAATTAACATCTGTCATATAACATTTCATGTAAGATCTTTGCCTGGACAATTGCTTCTGTCCCCACATGTCTAGAGTAGTTAATACCTTCAGATCCTGGTTTTAAGACTAGTGTTTTTGACTCCTGAAGTGGCATGCAAGACTCTAGTTCATTTACAGTCATTCAGCTATATTATTATATATTATATATATAATAATAGTATTATTATGCTATTTTAGAGAGAAATAAAGCCAGTGCAGTTTGAATCCCCAGATTTTAGTATTTCAATATTTATTAAACGGATTTGTCGTCAGGATCTCTGATGGATTTACTTTGCCTTCTCATGGGATGGCTTTGTAATAGTTATCTAGATCCTATGGACTTTGTAGAAGAGTGAATGAACAAGCCCAAAAGTAGGTGACTAAGGCAGTGATGCTTTTGAAAGGATTTATGGCCTCAAATGAGAATTTCACCACTATGTGTATATTTATATATGCAGCTAGCTGAATGATCCAGGGCTGTACCAGCCGTGTGTGGGGCTGGTAACTCCTCATGTCCAAAGAGCGTTCTAAGATTTTTGGACATAAAATCAGTCAAGAAAAATCTAGTGCTTTCCCCCTGAGCTTGTGTGTGAATTTTAATGATGTCTCTTTTTGTGTCTGTTCAGGAAATCATTTTACAGTGGCTGAATATTTAATGGAAATAAAAAGTATTCAGCAGGAGACTAGCTGTCTCCCTCACTCTGCTTTACTTTATTTCTCTCTGTATTTTGAGGTAAAAAAAGGAAAGCCAGAAATATGACACTGAGGAAAAAAACGAACTTTCACTTTCTAATGTATCCTAAGAGGAGTTTGCTGCACTGTCTCCTGCTATGTGATGGAGAAACAGTAAACAAAAGAAGCCCAAGGAATGCAAAATGCTAATACTGCATCTAAATGGACTGCAGAATTTTGTAGTTAAGCCTTGGCAAGACTGACATTCTTTTGTTAGGCTAATGAATGAAAACAAAGACAATAATTTTTTCCATACTTCCTTTATTACTGAGCCTACCTGCATAAATAGAAGGTTGGTCCATAATTTTGTTTATTTATCACTTTATAGTTCAGTTAATTTTGAATCAGGAAAGTAGATTTATCTCTATTAGTATGATGGCAGTATGACAGTGACAACTTTGAAGGCTGTTCCTATCATAAATACTAATGTTTGTCCAGGTGGCTAAATCAAAGCAAACAGAACTAATTCAGCTTCCTTGAACTGCTCAGCATCTTCTGACAGTGCAAACAGTTGACCTTATTAGCATTTTTGCAAAGTGTACTTTCTGAGGTGCCTGTTTTTTCCTGTGGGGGAAGATGGTGGAGGATATTGCAGAAGAAAGTATAAAGACAGGTGGAAATTTTGAGGTGGTGATGGTCAATGGAGCAAAACACAGAACGAGGCAGCTGTGAATGCAGAGCTGTGCAGGGCAAGCTGTTAAGTGGCAGCATTGGTACAGCCTGGCACGATGGCTCCGAGATTTCAGGAGGTGTGTGTGCCAAACGCATCCACAAGGGCAGAGAGTAAAACATAATACTGAAAGAGCAAGGTTTGCCAAGTAGGTAGGAAGAGGAATCCTTCAAACTTTGGAAGTACCACCCTGGAGAATGTTAAAAACCAAAAGCCTCTACCTGTCCTATGGGAGAAGGAAGATCTGTAACTTGAGAAATTGCTCGGTGGAGTTACTGACAGCTTAGCCACATCTTAGGGAAGATTAGAGCACTTAAGATTTCATGACAGATTACGTTAATTTTCAGAATGTTTCAGTGTGTCCAGGAATTTAGATGCAATCTGTTCATGCACCTCACATGGTCCTGCAAGGCAAGTTCTGTCTGTATGCGAAAATGTGGGGTTTTAAGGACCAGATTGTACTAGTATCAAGTTTGCTAGATTCATTTTCAATGCTGTTTTAATTAATGGAGTTTATGAGTTGTTTCGCATTTGTGAGTTGTCAGATGTAGGTTCTTTGTAAGAAGCCAGAGAGGATCTGTTAAAAATTTCTGAGCCAGGAGTAAAACAGACACATGTTCCTTTTTTAGTGTTCCAGCATCACAATACTGGAATATTTCACTTTAAAACTGCTACCCTAAAGTAGCCTCCAATGGCTTTATATTTCTTCCAGTAGCTATAGCAGATCCAACTTCTAATGCTTCAACTTCAACTTCAGTCAAAGGTTCGGTCGTTTCCCTGACGCAGAATGACAGCCCCTGTTCTGAAAATGTATTGATTAGATTTCCTGGGAGTTTTGTTTAACCAGCAACATTAGAAACCTTCAGTGTTAGTACTAAATGTCATGAAGAGAGGCATCTTGTTTTATTGATATCTTTCTGTAACAGTATTGACTGTTCAGTTTGTACAACCAATACCTGAGATTGGAAATAATTCTGCCTTCTACTCCTCCTATGTATTCCAATTATCGTAAAGCTTTAGCATTCTTCACATTGATGAGTTCAATTTACTTACATTAAACCAAATGAAATAGCAACAAAATGTTATGTGCAAAGAAAGCACCACTCTTAGAAAACTATACTTTTACAAAATAGTGTGCCTCCTGAGCTGGACCTTCAATGTACCAGGTCTTTAGTCACTCTCTTGTAGCTTTCTGGATCTCAGTGCTGCCAAACCACTTTCTGCTGGTCCTGTGTCTGGTCCAGAGCATTGCAGCATCACAACAGAGCTTACAGGAACTGTGGAGTTCAGCACAATGCATCCATACGTAGCAAAGCCACACAACACATCCAAGCTGTTCCTCTTGAGCTGAATTTTTAGCTTATTCGCTGTTGTCTTTCAAAGAGGAATACTTCAGAACAAAATACCTCATCTTTTGCTTACCATATGTCTTTTAGAAGTGTAAGTGGTGTATTTCAGACTGTTAGTTGAAGTGTATTTGATAACTTGGGCATTTAAGGCAGCTGCAATCTTGAATTGTTTCTAAGTTTCATGGATGATAGTTCAAAAATCTTTAGTTGAAAAACCTGTTAATTTACCAAAACTAGGTTGTGAAACTCATCTCAAGTTAGCACATAGACTAAAGAGATCAGGATGTTCCAGTGAAGGGCATTTTTCAGGTATTCAGATTTGTTATAATAGATAGGAATCACCCAAGCTTGGGTTTCATGGAGAACTGAGACACTCATGTTTCAGAACTGAACCCACCTTTCAACTCTTGGTACACTTGGAAAACTTTGTGTGCTATCCCAATGCTGTTTATCAGTTTCCCCTTCAACGCACACGGCATCTGGGCACTACAGGAACCCTGCATTTGTGTGACTTTTAATCAGCTGCAGCTTCACTGTAGTGTAGGCTTTGTGGTGTTTGATATTTTGTAAAGACATACTGTATTTATGTTGTGGTACTGACTCACACTCAGAATGTATTGGGTGGTTTTAGGTATTTGGTTATGAGATTTTCCATATTCTGCAAATGCAATTCTGCAAGTGGTAATACATATGAGATCGGTTGTAATAATAATCAGTATGAAAGGAGAGGAGTCAAGAGAAGAACAGAGCAAGGGGCCAAAGAACCACTTCAAAATAAGTACTTGGGGGTAATTAAATTACTCTTATTACCACTTAACTTTTGTTTTCAAGGATTAACAAACCACTAAAACTTGTTACCTTTTTCCAACATTCTGTCTGACATCCTACATCTGCAAACACAAAAAAAAAAAAACCAAAAAAAAAGAAACCAAACTAGTTTTAAGTATCTAAAATGTAGCTTCTTAATTTCTCTGTTCTCTTAGTTTCTCTGGGATATCCTGTGGTTCAACCCTTTGTCTGAAGGTCAAGAGAGTTTTATTCATCTGACATAAGTAGCTTGAGCGTGGCATTTATAACCTAAGTAATGTTATGGATGATAACACCATTAGACATTTTTACAGCTTTCAGCAGGAGTTCAGCCAGCAGGACTATCAGGCTGATAAATGCTTTCATCTTAAAGGTTGTATTGCTACAATAACCCTGAATCTTAAAGCTGCTCCTTGAAACCTACAGCCTGGCTGAAGAGATGAAGTGTGCCCTCTGATATTTCTAGGTTGCTAAAGAGCTCTCTCAAGTTCCAGTGCAAGAATCCAGATGCTGACATACAGCTGTTCTGAATTGGAAATTACTGAGTACTTAATAATTTTCAATTATTTGAGGGCAGTGCTACTCAAAATAATTAGCTTTAGATTGAGATGAGATAGAACTGTTGAGTGATGAGTCCAAAGATTTTATTCCTACCCAATTATAAAATGTTTCTGCAGGGTTTTAGGAGGCAGACTCTTGCACTGCTATTTTCAGAAACAATAGAGGTTCACCTTCTCTGTTTAGGTATTTACAATTATAGAACTTTTAGGAGACTAGTTGAAAACTAATCTATAGTAGACTGAGAGTGGTGTGAGAAGCTAGCAGTGACAACTGGTAGGATTTTACCTTTTTTAAAGTTTGTTTTCTTGAGATCAGAAGGAGAGTGGCTGTGTTTTGAAAGTGAATAGTGAAAGTGGTTGTGCATGTGAAAACAGTGGAAATAATGAACAGTGTGAAATGAGATGTGATGATACAAGTGGAAGAAGAATAGGAAAAGGGATCAAAAGGGAGGATAGTGTGAGATGAACAAAGGTTGAGTTCTTGCTTTTACATTTAAGAACAGTATTCTGAGGCTTGTAGTAAATTTCAGCTGCTGTTTTAACCCAGCAACTATTTAACACTAAATATTTGTAACGTGTAATGATTATGGTTAAGACAGCCAGATACTGGGGTTTTTTCAATATTTTTAATAATGGGAAGCAACTGCACTGTTTTTCTTAAGATTTTAATGACTTTATGGGAGTTCTTTTAAATTGCCATTCTAGTTTACAACCTTCATTAAGTTGATCATAAAAAGGATTCTAGTATTTTTGTGTTGTTTTGGTTGTTTTGGGATTTTTTTTGACTAAGACTTAAGAATCCACACTTCCTTTCTGAAACTTTCAAATAATCATTTCAAATAATGACAATTGCTTCCTAGGAGACTGCTGTTGTACAAGTCTGATACAATACACACATTGAACGCTGCAGTTCTGATACAGCCTCTCAGCAGGACGATGGAAAAGAAGACCTCTGACAGCAGAGGTCACCAAGGGTGATTGCAGGCTTTGAACAACACCTATACGTGGAGATCCTAAATAGGCTATGATTCTTCAGCTTGGGAAAGAGATTAATAGGGAAGTAGATAATAGAGGTCTGTAAAATTGTGACCAATGTTAAGAATGTAAGTAGGGAACAATTATTTGTGTTTCTTTCAGTGTAAAGAGCTAAAGGCTGCCAAATGAAACTATCAGTTATCAGAGAAGAGGGCTTGGGGTTTTTTGTTGAAAGCTATAGGAGTATGCAGGGGAGATACCTGCTCAGTGCATCCTGTTCTTTTCTCTAAACACTTGACCACTCTTAAAGGTAGGTTACAAGCCTAGGTGAATTTCTGATCAAGGCGTCTAGCTGTTAGAACCTTAAATTTACAAGTACTGGAAAGAGGTGGCAGACTGAAGAGCGAGTGCAAGATTTGACCTTCCTTTTAGCTTCATTTTTAATGCTGGCTAGTTTTCAAGTTGATGGGTGCTTTTAAACTTGCTTTAAAGTATTTGCATCATACAGAATTACGTGATAGCAGCAACAGCCTTGGCTAATGCATTTATTGCTTTAGGATTTATTAGTCCTTATTTCCTGATTTTTTTTCCTAAAATTCATCAAATATGCAGGATCTTAACTTTCTTAAATCCTCAAGAAGAATTTATTAAAAAAGAAATTGCAGGTTCCAGTCAGCCTGACTTCACTCTGTGTGATTGGCTATGGAGTTGCTTAAGGGCAAGAAAAATCTTGGCTTATCCATTTTGTGTTGGAAATGGTGGGTGGAAGCTCTTCTCATCTGTTCCTGGATGTGCAACACATTGCTTTCCCTTTGGCCTATGATAATCTCCTTCCAGGTGACCAATCATACTCTTTTGCCTCCTTTTTTTTTTTTGAAAGGCATTCTCCCATCTTCTCTAGCTCTTCAACTGTCCTCCTCTATTCAGCTTTCTACTTCTCATAAGCCATTTAAAATCTCTGATAGGACCTCACTTTTGTCAGCTGTGGCTTTTCTTTTGATATTGTTGGGACTGATGCACACCTCCGTTTCTGCCACCAGGAGTTTTTGTATTATCCAAGATTACTAAAGAATCTGTGGTAGCCTTTCTGCCAGCTCACTTTAATTGCAGTAATGATCAAGTTCAAATAAAGTTTAATGTCTCATAAATTCTTAAAGTGAATGAAATGCATCCACCATGAAACATTACTTGCTCACAGATTTTACAAGCTTACCTGTAGACTCTGCTGCTTTAACTTCATTTTTACATTCATCTTTGATTGCAGTGTCCTATTCTGGCATCCTTTTGGATCCAGGACTGCTTTGCTTTCAATTAATTTCCAGTGCAGCTAGTTAATTACACGATGCATTTGAAGGAGGACGCCATGGCTCACATTTGGTGGGACTGAGGGCTGTTGTGTTACTTTCAGGTTCTGTTTGGCACTGCTGATGGACAGGTTATCGTCATGGACTGCCATGGCCGAATGCTGGCCCATGTGCTCCTTCATGAGTCAGATGGCATCCTCAACATGTCCTGGAACTACCCCAGCTTCCTGGTGGAGGACAGCAGCGAGAGTGACACAGACTCCGACGACTATTCCCCACCACAAGGTAGGGTTATGTGCACATCGGTCTATTTCAGCTTTGCACGTGCTCATGAAGACATCTCAAATGCCAGGCCGTTGTCGTGCCCTACAAAACCAGCAGGATGGCCACAGTTTCAAGTTCTCATGGTGCAGAGGGCTGGTATGGGAGAGTGGGTTTGTTCCCAGTTCTGCCACCAGCCTTGCTGCAGGTCATACCTCACCTGTGCTGCTCTGCCTCCATTTGCACAAATGAGATAACAACACAAAGCTCGGTAGGTTTTCAGTGAAGGTGAGTGAAAAACAGTAGACAGGGATGTGTCAGGTTTTCTGATAAGCAGATATGAGGTATTGCAGTGGTTCATGTGTATGGAGGTAGAGTGCAGCCACAGAAATGAATGCACTATTATATAGATTCATCTGAAAAGACAGCAGTACTAGACATGGTGTAAAGTACTATATATTTAGTTTTATCTCTGTTTCATAGGATTTCTGTAATGCTCATCGTTACAGTCCCATCCTTCATAGTCCTGACATAAAGAGTTCCATAAATACCGTAGAAGGCTCAGAAATGAAGATATTTCCTGCAATTACACAGGGTGGAAGCAGGGTGACTGGAGCTGGCTGGAGTTATTAATTCACATGGTTCAGAGCACATTGCCGGTTTGAGAGTCAGGAATAAATCCTTCCCTCTCCTTAAATCTCAATACAACTTGTTTGGTGAAATATTTTGGTTTTAAAGTGTTTGGAAATCATCAGTAGCAAAGATTTATGAGGCTTAGATGTCCATGCATAGACAGCCCCACTCTTCTCATTCAAGTAATGAGAATACTTCCTTGTTGATGTGATTGATCAGTTTATAAGCTCCAGGTAAGCTGTTCCTGTGTTTCAGTGTATAAAACCTGAACTAAATTAAGAGCTAAGTTTATAAAACAGTGACTTTACAGTGAAAATTTTAAATACATATAAAATTATTAAAAAATAATTCTGAATTTGAATCTTGGATCTGAACCTCTGAATTGGGGACTTTTGCAGTTTTAACTCTAATTTTGATTCAGACCAAAAAAATCTACCTTTTCCAGCATATGTGTCTATATAATAAGATTATGTATTTAACAAATATTGAAAGAAGATAATCTGATCACCTGGTAAAACATTAGCATATTTTAAAACTGAATTTTATTTTGGCTTTCATGCTTCACTCCTGGTACTGGGTAAGATTTCTTACCTTCGAAGGAAAGAAACAAACTTCAACCTAGCAAGCTCCTAAAGCAAGACAGACAACAATAATAAATTGTATTTTTTCCTTGGTTTTTGTTGTGTTTTTTTAAAAATACTGAGGTTCCAGATGGAGGATGGTGAAATTGCAGAGTACACAGATGAGAACTTAAATGATCCAAATGTGTTAGCTTTTTCTGAGTCAGTCAGGGGGTGGGTGGACTCATTACAAGCCTACAAGCCTATTTTAATGATTACCCAAACATGATGTGTTTTCTTTAGAGCAGATGCAGCATAAACCTCTCAAAGGTGACTAGCTTTTGACTCACACAGATGTGTAGGAAGGACTAGAAGTTTTTTGGGATTTTCTTATTAAATTATATACACACAGAGGTGCTACTTACTAGACATCTCCTTCCAAAATGCTTTCTCATCAGCTTTTTTACAAGTTCAGGAAGCAATACTATTTTTAACTGGTTCTGCCATTTCTGTTGACTGGAAAGATGTCTGGGCTTTGAGAGGCACTTAATCAGGGACCAGTGGCATCTCTTCTCTCAGAAACTGTGAACAGAAGGAGTTAAACAGCAAAAACTACAGATGGCAATATCGGTCGTGAAGTATTTAACAAAGGAATTTTAGTGAATTGCTGAAAAACAAGCTCAGAGGACCAGAGACTTCACAGAAATGGTTTTTAAATCCAAGTTTTCCATTTGGGCTCACCTCTACTTTTGGGTGCACTGGATCCTGTTATGCAGAATGGCAGGTATCTTTTCATGCTGCTGCCTAGACATTTAGAATGCAGTAATTCGTGAAAGGTCAGGGTGTTCTCTTAGAAGTTCTTAAAATGTCTCTGTGTGACTTCAGGAGGAGTCCCCGGCACCTGCCCAAGCAAAAAGCATATAGAACAAACAGCTTTCAATGTCATTATATTGTTCATCGTGCTGATTTTTACCTGGGGTTCTGAGAAAGCCTTCTAAGGCACTGGTTTTCAATTTTTTTGTCATTTTGGGAAGTTGGGAATGGAGAAAGACTGAAAAACACCACTGTGGATATGCTGCAGTAAAAATTGACAAAGTAAAAGCACTGAGGTTTCACAGAAACAGAGCAGCTTAACTAGCTAAACCTGCTTTGCTTGTGCCCACAGATGTTGCAGCAGTAAGCAGGTAGAGAGGCTTGGAACAGCTCCTGATGGTGGTAGGCTGAAGTACAGTGTGTTTGACCTGGATGTGATTATTTTTGGTTGTTTACCTTTTGCTCACTCAGCGCCTTGTTTTGCAGATGGACCAGCTGCGTATCCAGTCCCGGTACAGAACACCAAGCCACTACTTACTGTCAGCTTCACGTCAGGAGACATCAGTTTAATGAACAATTACGATGACTTGTCTCCTACTATCATCCGCTCAGGGTTGAAAGGTACAAAAAAGAAGCCATTTCTCCCTCTCTTTTGTTCTGTTTTTATTGTCTTTTTGATGATGTGTGAATAGGTTACATTTTTGTGGCTCTTAACCCAGGAGCCCTCGGCGCTGTTATTGCCGTTTGCAGCAGTGACACCTGCTGGAGGAAGAGCAGCTCTTGGCTGATGGAGTTTTTGTGTTTGAAAAAATGTTTCACAGAATTTTTGAGATCGTGTTTTTGTGGCAGTTCTGTAGGGCAATTGATCTGTTTTGCAGTTTTCCAGCAGAATGCATTAATGTGATTATGCTTCTTTTTGTGAATGTCTCTGCTACATAACACTTTCTTTGCATGTCTAATTCCCAAGGTCTTCCATGCTTTTGGTAACCTGGTATAAATTGCAATGCTGCTTTGGTTCTCACAATTACTGAAAACTTGCTAGAATTATTAATTGTCAAGAGGCAAGTTATTTTGAGAGAGGAAAAAGTCTAGTGATTAATTACTATGCATTTGATTTTGCTATGTGCATGAATGTTTGTACAACCAGTATTCCATGTAAAATCTTTAACTTACATTGAAATTTTTACTGTTCTTACCTATTAAAAATGTCCTTTACTTTGCCAGAATTCTCAGTGCAATTTACTGTGCTTTGCCTGCAGAGACATTTTAATTCAATACAGCACATAGGCAGATACTTAAATATAGGTTCCACTGAAGCTTTTTCATCTCCACAGGTAAATTAGTTTTAAATTAGATGAAAAGAGAATTAGGCTGTTGGAGCAGACTCTTAACTGTACTAAAATAGTGGGATGTTTTTGGTGAAAAGTTGTCCTAATACCAGCCCTAACATTTTTGGGTGATCTGTTATGTGCAGTAGTCTTAGGAGGTAAAAACAATCCCCTTTGAGATTTCTTTTCCATTCCTTTCTTCTTCTGTGCCAACACAAGAAATGTGTGAGTGGCAAAACACAGCATTATGAGACAACCCTACAATCCAGAAAACTTCAGCTCAAAGGATATCAGAAGTGTGGAAAACTGGAGCCAACTTAAAGAAGCTCTTGTGGTAATCACCAATGGGCCTGCTCAGCATTCCTACAATATTAGAGTAATTAGAGTACTGAGCAGTCTTGAGTTGTCATCTAGTCTAGTTTTCAACTAGGAATCATAGGAGAAACAAACCCCATCTTATTCTCTGTTTAGAGTTGCAGCCCTCTATCTTGCTGAGGATGTCTGTCCTGTTTCTCTTTCCCCATTGACTTTCATTAGTACAAAAAAGATCCCTTAAGTATATCACTCTCCTGTAAGAAAATATTAATGTGCAAGATAGGGTAGGAATATTTTTATTAGTTAAAAACTGGACTACATTTATTTATCAGTAGGCAAAAAAACATGCAGCATCATACTGGATTGGGAATGTGTGTGAGAGAGACTATTAGGATATCACTGTTTCAAGTACAGTGGAAAGTATTTTATGTCTGGTTTTATATAGATGTTCATGCTTCCTGTATCTTCTTTTTTTTTTTTTTTCAAGTGACTCTGAATTTTACTGGATTTTATCACAGGCAAGCATGTGCAAAACCACAAAGTATGATCTTCAGTATTCCTTGTTCATGTGTTTGTGTTTAAAATCTCAAAGTATTGCTCTGTGGTCTCTGCAGCAGATATCCTGGCATTTAAAGGCCGCTGGAGGCTACTCAATGTATTTTTAAAGTAGGGAACTATTAAATTATTTCAAGCAGTAACAATATATTTTTAATATATATAGAATATATATATATATTCTACTACTTTTGCAGAGCTGTCATTTTACCAGGAATATTTATGTTAAATTGACAGAGGAAAAACCTTGATAATTTGATAACTGAAATAAGTTTTTCCAATCAAGCTTGAAGCAGTCCTGGTAGCTTTGTCAGTCCTAGTGGAGCTCCTGAACTGTTCAGATGTATCCTTTATTTTTTTGTGCTTTTTAACTCTGTGATTCTCAGTGCAGTGCTACCTGCAGAACTGCTGAGCTACATCTACTAGTTTTAGTAGTTAGCCACAACTACTGCTTGCAGAGCTGTAGCGCATTTATACTGTTCTGTGTTCAAGGTTTGCTGATACACATGCCTGTGGTGGCTGGAAAGTAGTTTTGAGGTGTGACTGATCCACTGATTCACTTGTAGACCATTACCCTAGATGAAACCTCCATTTGATTTTTAATCTCTGTGCTGGTGCTGAGAACCTATTTATCAGTTATTTTGTGTAAAACTCCAATAGTCATTGAAGATCCTGTTGGCAGTGCAAGTGTATCAGTAGAGCCACACTGTCCTGGGGGGATGCTGCAGCCCACATCCACTCTTTTTACTGCCTTTGCAGCAGTCTAATTCTAGGACTTGGAGAGAAAAAACTGCTGGACAAAGTAATCACTCCTCTTCCTCTTGTCATGGGGATCAGCTGAAAGTTTTGCCTGAAGACATTGATCCAAAGGAGACAGTTTTTTCTTTATGGTAGTTCCATAGTTATCCAGTTACCAAAAGTGGAGCTTGCCTTGTTTATTTCTAACCTGCCTATCTGTTTCCTCTCAGAGAAACATGAATTAAATTCCATTGTAGGTTACTTAGAGGGCTGAAAACTAAGATATAACAAGAGGCATACAATGCCTAGCTGTGGCAAAATTACCTTGAGGAACATGTGGCTTCCCTCTGATACGTACCAGAGCATAATTCCCATGAGAAATATTAGAAAGTTGAAATAATACAAAACCATTTTAAATTGCACATAAAAGTCCCTGAAAATGACAAGTTGACAACTTGAAACAATTTTGAGATCCTTCCTGCCAACTCTCATTTCTCTCCTGCTTCTTCATTTGAAGACAGCTTCTCGCCCACAAGTGTCTTCAAAAGGTTCTTGGCAGATTGAGCATCCCAGAGCACAAAAGTTTTGTCTTTACCTTCGCTCTGTCTCAGCACAAAATAGCAGCCTTTCGCCTCTGGTTTAAGAGTAAAAAGATTTAAAGGCTAGCTCAGTGTTCCTTAAACATGCAAATCTGCCTTTGAAACATGAGCAGGAATGCAAAATACTGTTTTAGAGTTACTCTTGAAGTGTGGCAAAGAACTAGAGGATATAAGGGTTTGAAATAAGCATCCTCAAATTAAGCTGTGGGCGTCCCTCATCATGAGGTGGCTGTAAGAGAAGTAATCGATATGTGTATTCATATCTGTGTATATGAGAGTCTGAGCTCTCCCTGTCTCTTATACACATCTGATATGTGTATTCATATCTGTGTATATGAGAGTCTGAGCTCTCCCTGTGTGATTCCAGCAAAGCCCTGCTAAGCAGCTGAGTAGATTTTCACAAGTCAGAATCACAGAATCATTAGGGTTGGAAGGAACCTCTAGGCATCAGCCAATCCAACCCCCCTGCCAAGGCAGGGTCCTCTAGAACAGGTTACACAGGGACTTGTGGGTTTTGAATGTCTCTAGAGAGGGAGATTCCCTAACCTCCCTGGGCAGCCTCTTCCTCTGCTGCCCTCAGTGTAAAGAAATTCTTCCTCATGTTGAGGTAGAACTTCTTGTGCTTTACTTTATGGCCATTGCTCCTCATCCTGCCATTGGGCACCACGGAAAAGAGTCTGGCATCACCTTATCGGCACAAATCTTTGAGACAATAATGAGATCCACTCTGAGGCTGCTCTAGACCAAACAAGCCCAGCTCCCTCATAAAAGAGAAGCCCAGTCTCTCCTCTTAAGAGAGATTCTCCAGAGCCCTGACTATCTTTGTATGATGGTAGCAAAAGAAAACATATTATATGGAGACCATATGTATTTATGGACAAGGGTCCAAGTACTTTTAGTTTCATGTTATACTGTTGTAACTCTAGTTTGAATAACTAGAATAAGTTACATTGACATGAACATGAGGCATTTCCAGATATTATGCTTTTTTGCACTATAGGCCTTTCCAGACAAACACTCTTCGCTGCTCTCTTAGTAAGATTATTTATCTGCATATTAACTTGATTCCACTTATCTACCCCAAAGCTGTATGTAGGATCTTCCACATCAGTTTCAACATCTCTAGTAAATTCTTGTCCTTAGGTGTTTAGGAGCAACTACTGATTGCATTCTAGACTCACCATAGAAAATAATGCTTTTTACACATTTTTTTCCAATTTACAAAATAAAGAGCATTCTCAAAAGTGCACCTGTGGCACATTTTCTATTTCAATGACAGAATATAGGTTTCTAAGTACTTAAGCAACTTTTGAGAGTACATTTTATCTGTTTGAGTCACTTTGCAGCATCTGGAAATGCTGTTCCTGTTGTTTCTATTCAGTGGTTATTGCAAACCACCTTTGTGATTTCAGATGTGGTGGTGCAGTGGTGCACACAAGGAGACCTGCTTGCAGTAGCAGGCATGGAGAAGCAGAACCAGCTGGTTGACCTCAGCAATGGTTCCCTGTTGAAAAGCGCACTTGTCAAGTTCTACAACGTGCGTGGGGAACATATCTACACTCTGGAGACACCTGTGCAGGTAGGAGGCATTTGTAAAGTCTGTTCTCCATGCTTTGCTGGCATGTTTGTCCCACATCAACTCATTGCTGCAGGCCTGCAATGTGGAAAAGGTTGCAAAATTTCCCAAACCCATCCTAAAACACAATATAGATAAAGCTGTGCTATAAACACTGGTTGTTTGCATTAAGGTAGACATGCAAGACTGCACCTAAGGTTCACTGGGGTAGGTATTGTGGAAATATGAAAGGAGAAAGTCTGTTTTACAAACTCACTGGGCCATGAAGAGACAGACAGGAAAAGAAAATTCCATTTTTTTATGGATAAGTGACTGAGGAGAAAAAAAACTGAACAACTTGCTTAATGTTGTAGCAGAACCAAGAGCTGGACAAAAATATTCCAAGTCCAGTATCGTAACTACGAGATTGTTCCATCCTTGCTGTCGTAATTTTCTAATGTACAATCATTTGGCAATGCAGTAACCTCAGTCATGTAATTTGCCAAGTAAATGCCAGCACGTGGTCTGTGAGCTGCTCAGGCACAGCATGCTTCATAGGTCTTTGCTGGTACTTCAGAGCCCAGCTGAATGTAATTCTGTGTCATTTTCTGCAGAGCAGGGATGACTCCATTCTGATTTCTGCTGTTAGTAATGAAACTTTTTAATAGCTTTGAAATCTAAAAGTGAAGAAAAATGGTGTAGATATATTAATTGTATTTAATGATGATACCATGTATTATCATTTTTTTTTCCAGTACCCTGTTCTGGAATGGATGCAAAAGGGTGACATAGTAAACCATCTGTTAAGCCTTTGTGTTTGCTTATATTTAGCATTAACCTGCGCTTATTAACCTTAGAACTCTAATTTAGATAGAATTCTTTAGTTGTGTAAAGTGTAAAATAATGTTCTCTGAGGCCAACCTAAATATGTGCAGTGATATCTAATGCTGATTTAGGTACCTAAAGGACTTACCCATAAACACAGCTTTATTGTCTTAAACATAACCTTTGCAGCAAAGTAGCACAGCCCTTTCCTCTCTGGATCAGTTCTGAAGAAAACTTACTTATTTCAGTGTTGCTTTTTCCCAGTCCAGGTGAAAAGTAAACCCTTTTCTGTTACTTCAGTACCAGAACTCAGTATGTGCACATTAGCTGTTGAGCCCTCTGGTGCCAGGCTGTGAAATCACTCTGTGGTTTGAGCATCAGAACCCATCAGGTCAGGTTGCCCCAAGGTACGCTTGTGTGCGGGCTTTTCACTGCTTTGTTCCTGCTAATCTCAAATTCTCCTTCATTTAAGTACTTTCATCTCCTCTAGTTCTCCATGTATAGCTTCAACTTCTTTTCATGTTTTCAAATCTTCTCCTTTCTCCTCTACTTAACCAGTAGAGTTAATGTAGTTATGGGAAAAAGCACATATTGTGGCTGATGTGGGGACTAATTATTCTTCTGATATGTGAGTGCTTACAGAGCAGCTGAGAGGTCAGAAAGAGCAGGTGAATGCTAAGTTTCTACTGCAGTATTTCTAATAGTGGAAGCAGTAACATAAGCCCTTCTGCTCTTTGCAGCCGCTATTTTTGTAGGGAATAGCAATATTTTAATGTAATGGAGATTTCTTCCCCCATTGTCAAGTGAGGACTAAAAGCCAACAACTTCAGAAGTTGTGTAAGCCAGGTTTCGAGTAAAGGATGAGGACAGTCAGGGAGAGGCAACCACCACTTAATAACAGAATCAAGGAGTCTCATTTCCTTTGGAAATCAGGATAAAAATAACATTCAAACTGATATATTTGTTTGTTAAAAAACTGCGCATAAACCTACTTAAAATTAGAGCCACCCCTCTTACTAGTCAGTGTTTAGTGTCTTTATTCAGTGCATCTGAATTCATATTTACTCAGCTGCAGGAGGAAGTGAGGGGTCTTTCAGAAGAGCACCTGTATCTGCTCATGTGGACTTTATTCTCCTATGTATTTGAATGCTGGTCTAGCAGTATTACCAGCTAAATGACAGGTATGCTAAAACATTCTTAAGTATTTAGTTTACTGACAAAACCATATAAAAACCACTGCTGCAAAAAAATTGCTGGTAACTTCTGTTATCCTATGCCTCTGCTCCAAAGATGTGTGTGCAAAAATGAGAGTGAGTTGGTGGTCCTAATAATTTGTCTCATGACAAATTCTTCAGAGTAAATTAATTAGTTTTCTGTACCATGGCAGTCAGCCTTGTAATGGGATTTTATAAGATTCATCACTGGTTACTGAAATAAAAAAAAAAAAAAATTAAAAAAAATTAAGAAAATAAAAGAATTTCCTCATCTTGAACTCTTCTGCTAAGACTTTCTAATGAAGAAACAAATGTGTGACTGGAAAAGCACATTGATTACAAATGAAAGTTGTTCTGAATACAAAAGCCAGAAAAAATAAAACAACCATGAACATAAAAAATAATGGATTACAGGTACAAAACCAATTTTCAGTGTAGTCCTCTGTCCCAATTCTTTGACATAGCAGATGTCTAAAAATTTTATCAGTAAAATATACTAAACTGTTTTTGTTTCTGCTGTTTGTCTGTCCTGTATTCGGTAGGATGTTCAGGAAACAGATTTTATTGTCAATCTGATAGGATTTATGTGCAACTTGGCTGGAATGTTACTGAACATAAAGTCACTGCAAACCCCAGTGGTAGAATAGATTTGGGAACTACAGGTAACTCATCTCAATGATGACTGTTGTCATGGATCCCTTCAAGATGTTTTATATGCTGCCTTCTCCTCCAGCTTTAGTGTGGTTTTGGTATCTGCTGTCTTGTTTGATTAACTCTCTTAAGCTTTTACCTTCAGTATAGGAATTTATAGTTCCTAAACCTAGTTTCCTGACTATAAAACTCTAGATAGGGAAATCACACTTGTTTAGAAGTATTGAAATAAAAGTAGTAGCTTTGCTTGAAAAACAACATTCATAAACAGAGTGGCAGAGTTGGCACAGTGTAGCAGTCACTCCTGTTCCTGGCTCTGGGGCTTCAGCCTGGCATCCTGCAAGGATGTGTTTGCAGAATGGAATGGGAAGAGCTGAAAAAGCATGAATAAGGGCTGGTCAAATATTGAACTGAATTCTATGCAGAGAGCATATCTGAAGGACTGGTGATCAGCTGATGACTATTGAAAAACATACTATCAATTTCTGTAAAATGTACCTCTTACTACACCCGTCCTTGTATGCACCACAAACACCAGTGTGAGGTACAAAAAAATATACCTGGTTTTCTCATGGTCCTGCTTTTTCAACATTTAAAAATGAGATTGCAACAGCAGGCTGCCCTGCTGGTCATAATGTTTTTATTTGAAGAATGTTAATCTCTTACATTGTTTGGTAACAGGACCGCGGCAAAGTCCTCACAACCTTTCCCTGGCCTCAAGCAGGGATGAGAGTAATCAACTGATTTAAGACTGTTTTATAGTCTTTCCTACTAAAATTGTTTACCAAATGCTGCAACCCAGTTCTGTCACTTAAGAAGTTCTCATCTAATGTGCAGACAGGTCTTTTTTATATCAACTAACTGTACCTGCTGTCACTTCTGATTGGAAGCAGATGCTTCATATCTTCCTATATCCTGAACTTTAAACAGGAGTCTCCTACAGGATCTCTCCAACATTATCTAACTGCCAACTTTAACAAACTGGTGAATTTTTCCTTTCTAATGGTTCAATCTTGTGGCTTATACTTGGTCCCTTCTTCAGTTTTTATGATTTTTTAATATGTCCCAGAGGGGACTAGGGGAACAAGAGCACAGATTAAGAAGCTACAATGCAGATCTCCTCCACACACCTTTAATTCTACAGTAAATTTACATTGCTTTAAGGTTTTATGTCACTGTGTAGCTGGTGTGAGTACAGATTATGTCTTGAATGCAGCAAAGGAGGATGAGAGTGAGCTGAGCTTCACATGTGGTATAGACAACAAGGTTAAATGTAAAAAACAACATCTGTATCAGTGTAATATTTTTAAACCTAATTCAAGGTGGTGTACCAAAGACTAAATCTTTATGGAAGAAATTTCCAGAAGACAACCAACTTGCTATAGACCTGCTGCTGTCAGCATTTCACAGACTGCTTCTCTGCTGGAAATGTCCCAACATCTAAATGAATAGATTTAAGATTATATGATTCTGCAGAAACCTGGTAGTTCTGTAAAGGCTAGAGAAGGAAGGTACAATTTTAGGTTTAAATGAGATCAGAAAGAAGAGGCTGCTTTTTATGTTATTCAGCTGAGCAGACCTTGCTTGCTTTTCTTCATTTATTTCACACAGAGTGTTCAGTTTGTTGCATCTGAATTAATGTTGCCTTTCATATATATTGCCTGGAATCAATTTTATTTAGTTTTTATGGCATGGCAACAAAGCTTCAAGAAGTGTTTATTTTCTTACAGGAAGAAAAGCAACAGTTTAGAATTAACTGATGAAACATGCTTTTAGGATACCACTAAAGACCTTGGTGTTCTTTATATAGGTCATAGGATCATCTCTGCTGTGGAATTGGATTTTGATCAGCACTGGTAACTGAAGACACTTTTCTAAGCAGCTCTTTCTGTTAAAATGGAATTTTGTTGTGTATTGACTTCTTAAAAATACTGTAGAAATAGAGAGGATATAAGAAAGAGCTGAAAATCAAGTAAGACTTTATTACATCAAAAATCACATCAGGCCACAGCAGCAGCAGCAGATTTCTCATCATTTGTCACCATAAGTTCTTAGCAGTTAATATTTTTCCCACTGTAAATAGGAGGAGCAGAAGAATGAAGGAGTGTTAGTCCCACTGAAAGTGAGAGTGGGGGACAGGAGGTGGGTGTTTTTCTGGTCCAGGGGTTTTCCAGAAGCCTTGTTGTCCTGGCAGAGTCACCAGAATCTGATGCCTTGAGAGGCTACCTAGAACAGAGCCTAGACAGTGTTAAAGGAATAAAGTAGGTATTTATTAAAAAGGCTTTTTAAGCATACTCTTGTACAGCATACTGGGCTGTACAAGAGCCCAGCTGAGGCTACACCCAAGATGGACAACAAATCATGAGGTTTCACAATTTTTTAAGTTTTGGTCCATTTACATATTGGGGTTAATTGTCCAATTATAGCTTCAGGTTATCAAGTCCCATCCTCCCAGACTGCTCTCCTCAGTTTGCTGTTTATACTTTTTGGGCCTGAAGCTGCAATTGTGTCCTTGGTTCTTAGGCTGAAAAGGATTGTTTTGTCAAACTACCCTGTGAAGGGAACTTGCTAACACTTTATATGAAATTCAGAATTATATACTAATGCAGTACAGAATCTGGAAAATATGAAAGCTAAAACTTAAGGCATCAGATTGCTTTCCCACAACCATCCATGAATGCTGTGGCAGTACAGAGGTGTGCACACAAAACTCACAAAAGCCAGGTGGGCACTGTAGCCATTGCAGCTCTCAGCTTGTCTCTGAGAAAGAAGGGTGTACACCTCCACATCAGCAGTCTGGAGTGAGAGCAAGCAGAGGCAACCTACTTAGACATGCCATTCACTGGATATTGTTTTGCAGTTGTGTTCTTCCTCCTGAGGAAAGTCCTGCTAGTTCCTGGGCTTTCTGCCCTGGAATACTATTTTTATTTCATTACCAGCAGGAGTCCCAGTGCCAACAAACAAGGGATTAGTTCAAGCAGCAGGTAGACCCCATGGCTCAGGATTTCTGAGCACAAGGCAGGCAGCAAGAATCAGCTAAAACAGTGTTTTCTTTGACTGAAACGCATACAAGTGATGGAATGTATATAAATTATGTTCTCTCCTGTAAGAGAGACAGGAGAGTGACTTACAAGAAGCAGCCACAGAGCTTTGAGTTGGAGTATCCATTCCTTCATGCTTTTCTAAGGGGAATCTGCATCCCAGCTGGGGGTACAGATTTGAGTAGCTGTAGCTTACTTTCAAGCCCACTTGGAAAGAAATTGCAGGAGAATTCCTTGCTTGTCACTTGTTGAGATGTGATTCCAGTCAGTATTTCTCCTGATAAAGCATCTTTTTTTTCTTGTGTTTTAGCCAATGGTTTCTAATATGTAATTGTCATAGAGCTACATCTTGGTATTTAAACCCTGGAATTCATTTAGGTATTTACAGTTTATGCTGAGATTTTTCAAAACCTGATGCTATTTTTATATGCAAAGTGAGATTAGAAATTCTCATGTTATATTTCTATCTGCATTTCTTTGTTCCTAGAAGAAAAAAAAACCCAACTGTGCAAACACAGAAAATAAAATTCTTTTGTCCTAGAGTCTGTTTGTTCATTTTGTAACAGGTGGATACAGCAACAATTTGGATACAACAACTTCTGTGCTTCTTTGTTTTGCTAAAACAGTGCAAATAAGTGGATGCTTTATGAGGAGCAATATTTTTGTGTAGGATGTTGGAGGTAAATTGTTTTTTCTCAGTAGAGTTTGAAAAGAAAGCTGTGGCCAGCTCCTAACTGACTTGCTGCAGTAATTGATTCATATCCCTTGTCCAGCAAGGGAATTACTAGGAAGCATAGTTATTGAAAAATATTATTGGAGCAGGACTTTAAAGGTCAGGTCAGATCTGACATTTGGGTGATCTTTTATTTCTCCAAGCCTGTAATGACAGGCTAATTTTCCCTGAAGCTCATCTGAAGTCTTAGCCCTTCACTGTAAATTAAATGTTGATGAATACTGGGCTGGAGGAGCACCAAGGGTCTGACCATTTCAGAGAAAGGAAAGTAAGGTGTGTCTGGTGGTGTGGTGCTCTTTGTTGAGGCTGAAAATATTAAAACATAATGAGGTGTGCAGGGAAACTAATTGTACAAATGGAAGAGTAAAAATGTCATGATTTACAAACAGTACAGCACTTGTAGGTATTGTGTGTGTGTTTGTTTAAACATGCACCCACTCACATATTGTTTGGATATACATTCATAAACAATATAAGAGCATCATACATTGAGACATTTAGAAGGTGACTGAATTATGGTGGCCTGTTGGAAAACGGTGGTGAAGTGTTCAACTTCTCACTTTCTCCTCTTTGGAGATCCACAGTGCTACGTTGCCAGAGGTCCCACCCCGAATTTCAAAGCTGCTGAAATACCTTTCCTTTGAGACCGTATTTTAGATTGCAACGATTCTTACACTGCTACTGTCTGCACCTCTGATGTTCTCTGTGTGCAGCAGTAACCTGAGGAGAGAGGTGGTTTTATTTAACTCTGTTTGGATGAAGAATGTTGTACCTGGGTGTGATATGTTGGGTTGTAATAGCTGCAGTAAGAGACATCGGGTCTGGGTGTGCTGAACTGGGTTATGATAGCTGAGATATTAGACTCCTCTTCTGCCATTAAAACCTATCCAATAAATAAACATTTGTGTGCCAAGTCACGTACTTGTTTGTTCCTTCACTGTGTTTATGGGTAAGCTGATGAAAGGTGAACAGCAGGATGCAGTTTGGATCCCAAAGTAATGATCAGGTAGACAGTGCTGCCCATGCTGGGACTCAGCCCTTGGGGAAAATCAGGGTCACTTCTACAGTGGTGTTCTCAGGCTGTCATATAGTAGATGTGGCAGGTACTTATCTTGTGCCAGTGTCTTTCCAGTTGCATTTATTTGGTAAGCAGCTTGAACTCTCTCTTTGCTGCCAGACAGTGTGAGGGCGGATCCTTACTGACAGATCATGAAAATACCAGTCAGTAGGGGATACTTCATGTGACCTCTCCTCAAATGTAAGGCTGTATCCCACAGATTATGGTTATGACAAGCCATGTAGAATTATTGATGGTACACAAAAGATTTCTCAATTCTTTTGAAGTTCTCCTACAAAATGCATTTAGCAATTACTGTGAAAATCACAAGATTCACATGTTGCTGCTTTCTATTTGTGTATCAGACAGCCTGAAGATTTGTGCCTTCGTGGAGGTGTGTGTGTGTGGTATTGCCTAGATGCAATTAAAATTAAGTTCCTTCATTCCTCCTACTTTAAAACCAGTATTTTCCTTGAACTTTAAATCTAGGATAAAGTGACATAGTAGGGAAGATCTCTTGTGTGAAAAAGTTTTTCATCCAATGCTTTATCTTGATGATAAACATTGATAAAGTGCTGTGCCAGCTGCATTTTGTTTCGTAACAGTCACATAAAAGCATCTTTTCCCTGTTTCTCGCCTTTAAGCATCTTGAAGTTGTAAATGGAAGGGAGGCTTTTTCCCCAGACCAGGTGAATAACCTCTGGGCTGATCTAACCCTGCTGTCTGGGTACCATGCTGCTAATAGAGGAGTGAATAAAAGCTGTTATTGGTGGTGTCTTGACCCTGTCTTCTTGTTTGATGCATCTCGTGAAAAGATATTCCAAAGATATCCTGACCTTTCAATAAATACAGTTCATAATTTAGATGAAAAGCATGTTTGCTTAAACTTCTGAGTGTCACAGATTGTGAAAACAAGGAAGACCTTCAGAGAAAGGAGTAAATCTTTTGTAGTTCACTGATGACAGCCTGCTGTGTAGTATTCTTCATGGAGTTTCATCTTTACTCTGTGTTGTTTATTTGCATAGAGGTAGCAGATGGGATTGAAATACTCCAGGGTGTGTGTATATAAGCAAATACAGGTGCTTTGTAACACAGAAAGCAAGAGATGACAGGTGGATACAGATAACACTTAAGGGCAAAAGTAATGATAGGGCTAGAGGAGATCATAACAGACTGGTACTTTACAAGAAAAGATGGGATTTTGAAGGAAAGTTTAGGGAGCTCCTTGCAAGCAGGAAATAAATGTTGTAAGCAGCAGCGTTTGTTTATCATTATTCTGTTCCACATTGTGACATTTAGTACCAGTTGGCCTTCACTCAGTGTTTTTTACTGTCAGGATTTGGACATTTCTGAGCGTAGACAAGAAGACAGAAGGCCATTCTCTGCTGCATTCGGTGCTCTTTCACAGTTCAGTTCCTCTGGGAATAGTTCAAAAGAGACACTGCAGCATAAGACTTGGTGCAAGATGAGAAAGCTGATTAGGTTTTCTCCACTTGTTTTTTAAGTGTCTCTGGGCATATAATTTAACTTTTTAGTTGTAAAATATGAGCTGTTACCAGTGGATGAGGACTGATTAGATGCCTGAATAAATAATTTATATAGGGCATCAAAAGATCCTGCTTCTCAACACCCTGTGTCTTTAAAGTCATCCTATCTAGGTACTGAATTTGGTAGCTGACTCCTTGTGTGAAGAGCTTTAAGCATTCTGAGTAAAAAGCACTAAATAAACATCAACTGCTGTCTTTGATGATTTGAGATGTTTACATTCTTCTTCTGTGGGCAGTGGTGGGCACTTTTATGTTTCTGGAAGACTTAGGGTAATGTGATTGGTGCTGATTTCATGTGATCACTTGTTGTGCAGCCATCTTGGAAAAAGATCTTTTGCACAAAATCTTTTGAAGTTGTGTCCTTTTGCTCTCCATGCAGCGTCCCATCATCTCCATCTGTTGGGGTCACAGGGATTCCCGCCTGCTGATGGCTTCTGGGCCCGCGCTGTACGTTGTCAGAGTGGAGCACAGGGTCTCCAGTCTGCAGCTGCTGTGCCAGCAGACCATCGCCAGCTGTCTGCGGGATGACAAGGACATCAGCAAGCTGACCCTGCCCCCTCGGCTCTGCTCGTACCTCACCACTGCCTTTATACCAACAATCAAGGTAAAAAGAAAGAAATGTATGGATTGTGAAGAGGAAAGTGTTACTAGATCTCCCCCCTCAATGGCTAAATTATAAGATTTTATCGTTTTGAAAGCTTTCGTATCCTCTTCAAGACCCCACTGATGCATTTGGTGCCTATCAAAAATCTGAAAAGAAGGCTCACACATGCTGATCTGCATTATTCCATGGAGATGGCCTTTCCAAGTACATTACAAGGATAAAATATGCTGGTGACTCACAAAGATTTGTGAAGAAGCTCTCACTGGTGATAGCACTCTGTCATGGTTACGGGAGGGATTCACTGGGGTAAAACTGTTGCCTCTGTGCATGTCACATGAGTGCATATATTGCCAGGAAGGTTAGACTTAAGACCTGGAGCTGCCCAAACATTTTTACTAACAGTGAGTTCTGTTAATCTTACTGCTCCAACAGTGCTATGGAATAATGAACCAGGTATCACACTTTTTCCTGTACCAGGAGCAGAATCATCTACACAACCTGTTCGTTTCATGGTTTTGCCCTCAATAACATTTTGGACATGGAAAATTGGAAGTTTTGGGATTTCCAAGCTGTTTATCACAGCCTATAAACCAGAGCATTAGCTGATAAATGCTTGACATTCAAACATATTTTTTTGTGATTTTTTTTGTATATGTGTTACAGCAGTCTCTTGAGCCTGAGGTCCTTGTTAAAACAATGGCAGAGCTAGAAAAATTAATTTGAAATCAGTGGGGCTGGCCCAGCTTAAATGAGAACAAATTATGCCTACAAAATAATAATTCAGCATGGTTCCATTTGGGTACTGCTAATCAGGGCAGTTTGTGCAACGGTAAATCATTTCATTTGTCAAAGAACAAAAATTGCTGTAACCATAACTCCTGGATCTCCAAAGGTGTGGAGCATTTATCAGACCTGAAGTCTCCAATTCTTTCTAGTTCTTTCCATCCTCCCCAGGATGCTTTCCATGTTGTTTTCCCCTCTCTAGAGCATCAGTGACAATTTGCTGGCTGTCAGGGAAGGCAGGGGAGGGGAGGAATGGGCTGGATGAAGAAGGCAGCAGTTGGCTGGGAGCCCTGGTGGGGATCGGAGGGCAGTACAGGGACACATCGTTGGCAACAGCCCTTCTGTCACCTCCTAGAGGAGATCCCAGGACACAGAGCAGTTGTGGTGCTGTGTAGCTGGGAGGTCTAAGTGGGATTTCCAGAAGCCACATGCCTGTCCTGTTTCATGGGTGTTTCTGGAGCCTCGCCAACACTTAAACTTTAGTCTGGCTCATCCCCAGTCACCCAATCAATCTAAGTTGTCAGCCATGCCTTCAATGCTAGGCAAGGCACCCTCTTCACTGTGTACATTCCTCTTCCCCCTCCAGCTTGCAGATCACATTATAGGTCACTCCTCAGCTTATATCCATTTTCCAGGTTAAGGAAGCCTTTTTTTTTTTCCTTTTTCTTTCATACACTTTTATTTTGAAAGAAACTCTGTTGACTTATATACATTAATAGTATTTGTGTCATACAGGCTATATTGTCCTAGACAAAAGCAGTCCTACTGCTTTAGGACTGAGTTTTTTATGGATTAATACAGTGTGCTGGCAAGCAGGGCAAAGTAACCCAAGCTTTGTGCTTGTATCCCTCTACATGACACACAAATAGGCCCTCAGCTAGGATGTGACATGTGCTTGGAAGTGATATAAAAACTACAAGCGTCTTTAAGAGTTGATAGCATTGTAGCATATTGGCATAGCATGTACCAGTATTAACCAGGAATGGGATCTGAGTGTCCAGGTTCACCTGGAGGGCCTGGAGGAGACATGATACTCTGATACTTGACTTGACCACATTACTCAAGTTCAAAAAGAAGTTTCTGATAAGAGCTGGAACTTGAAGACAGGTTTGTTGTCTCATTCAGTGCTCTGACCATAGGTTCAACCTTCCTTTTTAATGTAACTAATCTTAGTTTTCATTTTCTGTGTACAATTGCATTTGAGCTAACAAAATAACACACAGCCACTCTGTCTTGCATGTGGGTCCTGCATAACTCATGAAGTAACCTATACTAATCTTCACCTGCCAAATTAGAGTTGGGTTCAAGTTCAGTTAGTTATGCTGGGATTAAGTCACCACAGAAAAAAAAAACCCATAAAAAAAAACATACTGGAAAACTTTCTTTCCTTCCTCTGTTTAATTAAGCCTCCAATCCCAGACCCAAACAATATGAGAGATTTTGTCAGCTACCCAACAGCTGGTAATGAGCGGCTTCACTGCACCATGAAGCGGACAGAAGATGACCCAGAGGTTGGTGGTCCATGTTATACTCTGTACTTGGAATACCTTGGGGGATTGGTGCCCATCCTGAAAGGACGTCGTATCAGCAAGCTGCGGCCGGAGTTTGTCATCATGGATCCTAAAACAGATGGAAAAGCAGGTAGAATTCAATTGTTGCTCTGTATAAAAATGATTTAGCACTACTTTGGACATTAAATCCTCAGGAGTTTTAAAAAATATATATATGCAACATGGGTGGTGGCATCTGATATTTTTTTCTGATGTGAAAAAAATCTTTAGCGTGACCTAGAAGCTTCTGAAATTACACCCTGCTGCCTTCTATTTTACAGAAGAGAACTTCTTGTATTCTGAGTAATGGAAAATGGATTGCTAATTAGAAAATATTCTTTAGTCTCAATTTCAAAGTCAATTGAATGCTATTCAACCCTCTGAATCATGTTCACTTGAGTTCAAACCATTGGAAATTTGGAGTTTGAAGGCAGAGTGGAGAACATTTAATTTTCCTCTGCAAAGTTTTATTTCAACTGCTGTCTGTGGATAGGGTTTATGCTTCTGATGACTGAGAGTTATAATTTATACCAGTTTTCTGAAGCAGCACTTAAATTTTCTGGGGCCTGTCTTGATAGATGAAATCTATGGAAACAGCTTGATTTCCACTGTGATTGACAGCTGCAACTGCTCTGACTCCAGCGATATTGAACTCAGCGACGACTGGGCAGCAAAGAAATCTCCAAAAATCAGTCGAGCTAGCAAATCACCTAAACTCCCCAGGTAATAATGTCTTGGATATTTCTTCTTCTTTTTCCCCAAGTGGCCTCCCTTCCTCCCTTCCTCCCCTGCCTCTCCTTCCCTTTCTTGACACCTTGCAAAATGAAAAGTAAACTCTTTTGGGCACATAGGAATCCTCTGTAAGATTCTCTACAAGGTGCAGTTCTGGGGTGATCTCAGTGTTTGGCAGAGAGTTGGACTTAGGGGAAGATTTCTGGGACAGAGTGTAATGGGAAACAACAGAGCACAACTTCTCCCCAGGCAGTCTCAGAGAAAGATCTTAAAAACTCTCCCCACCTATTATCTTTTTTTTCCTCTTGCCACCATGGAGAATATATTTTGTCCCTTCAAACAGACAGTTTTTTACTTTTGTTTGTTACATTCCTGCCAGTGAACTCTTCAGCTGGTATTCTTGATCCCCCCTCTTGTATGGTGGGAGGTAGAAGTAACTTTTGGCTTGGGGTAGGAACACTGACAACATTTGTGAAGCCTTGGTTTGCTGTGTACTAATGTGAAAATCTGTTAGCCGAAGTGTCATATTCTCATTTCTTGAGACCTTGCTCAAAGTCTGCATAGCTGAGATCATTAATCTCTACACCTTTTAGGGATTAGTGGAATTTAGTATCTGGCAGAACTGCTATAAGCTTTGTTAGATTAATTAGAAAGCATCCAGCCAGCATGAGTTACCGCAAATACATCAGGTCTTCTGTATCTTCAAATTTGACCTGTAATTCTCCATCCTGTAGGCTCAACAGTCTTTATTAGTCGCTTTGAGGACATCCTACCCAGTTGTCTTCTTCTTGCATCTTTCCATTCCAAGACATGAGTTTTGTGCATTTTAGCTTGCCCACTGTTGATTCCAAGTACTGCTTTGCCTGCAGAATCAATATAGAAGCTCGCAAAT
The DNA here is from genome assembly GCF_001522545.3 of Parus major. Classification (NCBI taxonomy): domain Eukaryota; kingdom Metazoa; phylum Chordata; class Aves; order Passeriformes; family Paridae; genus Parus; species Parus major. Next base: position 52,600,707 of record NC_031770.1, on the reverse strand, counting down.
CTCCAAAGATGTCACGAGCTGCACAGGAGATCTCAAGATCACCAAGGTTACCAATAAGGAAACCCTCTATTGGTTCTCCAAGCCTGACACGAAGAGAGTTTCCTTTAGAAGATATTACTCAGGTATTGTGCACATTGTTACCATACCTAATTCAAATGCATTTATTTCATGAGGCAGCATGTTGTGATAGAGATCCAGTGATCAGCAATAAAAGTTTCCATTAAATTACAATAAGTAGATAGCATGAGAGAATTGCATCTTCCAGTTCAGTACTAATGTTCAAAAGTGCCAACCGAGTGTCAGGTGTTGTTTGGTAAGTACCACAACCTGTTTTCGTCATGTATTTCACATGTGAATCCATGTGAGAGGTTTTATTCTAGGTGATGTTGTTGGCTTTTTGAAAGTGTATGTGAAAACACTTCATCAGTTTCTCAGACCCATCTTAATGTCAAAATAATTCTCTGTTTTGCTAGGGATTGCACAGATAAGGAAATGCTTGCTTCAGAGGACTACATGATCTGTTTCATAATAACATGAAACAGTCTTAATTGGAAGGAAGGAAAGAAATTACCATTTTGCGCTCTTTGTGGTGTTCATGTCCTTTGGGTTAAATGAAATTTAGCTGGCTGTAGAATTGTCTAGGTTGTATATTAATAACATCCTGTGTTCTTTTAATTTTCTTTGGTTTGGTTTTTTCTGCTCTCTTGTTTCACTTTATCATTTTTATGAAAAATTCTGGAGCAGTTACACAGAGAAAGGATCAAAAACCCTTCGAATAGAGCAAAAGACCTGAGGTTTGGATCCTGCTTCTGATACTGGCAGCGTAACTCCTGGCCTTTGAGAAAAGTCTGTTGGTCTTTCAGATCCATAATATGTGTACCATAGCAACAGATGGTTTGGGAACTTGCTTTAGGAGCTCCAGGGGCATATATGTTTGCTGTTATGAGTAATTAACTTCTGTCTTGTTTATTGTTCAATAAAGTGATTCATGAGCGTAGAACCAATGGGCAGGGTGTATCAGTCTCTGAAATACAGGATAGCCCTGGTCCTGCTGGGCAGGAGCAGTACGTGTCTGAAAACAGACCTGTTCTCACTAAGCAGGCATTCTCCACTAAGTGTTGTTCAGATCTTCAATAGCTTTAATCACCCTGTGGCTGTTGCATACATAATTCCTGATAGTGTAAGATATCAGAACCAGTCTTCTTAATGACTGAGTAAAACTGTTGCTACATACGCACTTTAGGCTGTTTCAATATAATAAGAACAAGAGAAACTGAAATTGAGTTATCACTTGCAATAGCTTGATTGCTGTGCTGTTTTTTATTAGAGCTTGGTACAGATTTTATCAGGTAGAAATGATCTTGTTTTTGTATTGCAGCACAACTACCTTGCTCAGGTCACATCTAATATCTGGGGAACCAAGTTTAAAATTGTGGGTTTGGCTGCTTTCCTACCAACTAACCTTGGTGCAGGTAAAAGTAAACTTGATTTTTTTGCATGTCAAATTCTTTATAACAAACAAGAAACTTATGCCATGAAATATGAAAGATTTTGTAAGTGACCAAAAGGCTTCTTTTAACAAAGCACTTATTTTCTGCAGACAGTGGGAATTAGATTTTATTAAATTCACTGTAACTAAAGGAGATAAAAATCTATAAACACAATAATGAGATGATCAATAAAATGCTAAAAGTCTCACTTGTAATAAAAAACTTGTAATAAAAAAGTAAATTAACTTCTGGGCCCAGACCGCTATTTTTACAGTTTATTTGAACAAAACTCACACACAGAAAAAAAAAAGATTTTGCAAGAGGACTATAGAAATAATAGATTTTAAGTTACTGCAATAGAATTATTTTTAAGTCAGATTTTTATAGTTATTTAGCTACAGATTATATGAAAAAGGTATTACAGCCTCATGCTCAAGATTCTTCAAGTCAGTGCAGAGCCTCATCACATGGTTCTTCTGCTGAAGCATCAGTGATCTGGTAGCCACCATTAAATCCAGCTGTCTATCAACCTTTTCCTGAGTAGGCCAGATGTACCCAGTAATCCTGTTGGAAGGAACAAGGCTGGGTAAAAAAGGAGGGTATCACCTCATGGGACTGAGCTCTGAACTGAAGTATTAACACAAGTGTAGCAGTTTAATGAGCTCTTTAGAAAACTTTTGTCCTGTGTTGCATTACATAGTTGGGTCAGGAGTACATAAAGGTGCCATGGATGTAGAATTTGATGGATAGCTTTTGTAGCTATATGGACTGCTATCAGCAGTTCAATAATCACAGGTCATTCTAATTCTCTTACTGCCAGTGGCAGATAAGGAAGGATGTAAGTGTAGAGTAAATGTACAGTACACCTCTTTCAAATATTCTCCCAGTCTCCAATGGTTTGGGTCCCAGGGATTTCCTGAGCCCAGTGGGATTTCTTTGTATGTAGTAGCCATCAGCATATTTCATTTCTGAGAGCTTTCCAGTTTTGGCCTACAAAAGTTGGTAGCATCCTGTGGTGAAAAGTTTCAAAAGTGGAATGGAAAAAAGTATTTTCCTTCCATAAAAATAGATATGAATACAAGATGAAGTAATTAATTATTTAATTACTTTAATGAATTACTGAGATGCTGCTTCCATTTAAAGAGAAATAGCTGAAAGCAACAATCTCTTTTATCCCATTTATGTAAAGTGTTACATAGTGCTGTGACAAATAAGCTCACCCTGCACATAACATACATAACAATGCAGTAAATTACAATATTCATAGCCCTTCTGTCTGCTTGGAATTGCTTCTTCCTTAGCTTTACATGCTATTTGTGTAACAGACTTTTTTGTTTCTTGTTATATTCTTTCTCTAGTAATATATAAAACCAGTTTGCTGCATCTGCAGCCTAGGCAGATGACAATATATCTCCCAGAAGTGCGGAAGATTTCAATGGACTACATTAACATGCCTGTCTTTAATCCAAATGTTTTCAGCGAAGACGAAGATGATTTACCAGGTAAGGAGGAGCTGGAGGGCTGCCATGTTATGGGTTGAGCTAGATGGAGGTCAGGTTGGTTGTGTCATGGTCACCTCTGGTAAACACACAAATCAAAATTGTCTAGTCTGATGGGGTCCCGTAGAACTAAGTTAGAATAAGGCTAATATGTATTATGGGTATTGTTTTCTATAATGCGTGGAAAACACAATCCATAAAGAGCTCCTTAGTTTCAAGTTCTTTGGGAAAGTCTTCTGCTAATTCATCTTAGTTTGCTATGAATTCTTCACTGACTGAAACCTTCCATTCTGCATCTTGATAGGACAGAAGTGTAATGTGTTGGAAACCCAAACAGGCTGCTCTTGAGACCTGATGGCATCAAAGTACAGCTGGCTGATAGGAGCTTGGCTTGGAGGGCAGGTTCCCATAAAACTCAGCCACCCTTTGAGAAGTGTTAAATGCTCATTTGGATTTTTATCACTACTAAGAGGCTAAAGTAGTAGTAAAGTAGTCGATAAACAAAGCAGGATCAGGAAGAATTTTTCACTTCACTGAGATGTAAAGTAGCAGAAGATTTAAGCAGTGCAAGGGAAGGTTTGGGTGCAGGTGATGTGATGTGGGAGGTGAAAGGACAGGAAGTACCCAAGACCTCCTCCAATTAAAACAAAGTCATCATGCCAATAAAATTAACAAACGATAGAAAAGAAGATAAATTAATACATTTCAGAATTTTCATATCACTGAGGGATTCCTGTTGCCAGGTCACAGGTTTTTGGAACAATGGAAGTGACTGTCATGCCAGTACCCTTTAAAGAGGAAGGAGTGTGAACACTGCAAAGCAATTAAAGACTTGTGCTAAAGTGTACTGAAACAAATGGAAATGTTCTCATCATTTCAGACCAGGGTTTCAACTGCTGACAGCAGCAAAGCTTTTGTCTGACCCAAGCATCAGAGCAGACTTCTGGACTTCTAAAAAAATACTTGCATATTTCAAATTAAGCCCGTTTTTTTCACAATCTGGGGGCCTTGGCTTGCTTAATTTCTGTCTACATGATAGCTATAGTACCTGAAGAAACTAATAGAGACATTGGTGAGTGTATGTATGTTATTAATAGGAAGCACCCAACATTTGCTATTCTGAAAAATGGACCAAGCTGTCAGAAAGTAATATAAAAACTAAACAGAAAATAAAAAAGTTAATACAAAATTTTTACATCTCTTCCTGAAAATTGGGTTGAATCTGCACTAAGAGATGAAATGGTGCTCATAATTACAGGTACAGCACATAAACAGAGAGAAAATTATTGGAGACTCTTGTAACAGCTCTTTGAGAAGGCCAGTAAAAGAATCATACTACCCTGAGCTCCATAACAGCCTTCCTCTTGTCCACTTTTTCCTTTCTAGTTTCTTCTGAAGATTTATTTCTCATTTAGTAAATGGTGGCTACTTAAATCTTAAAAAATGCTCTTGGGGATACTCTTTCTAAAGCCTGCATAAAGGAAGAAAGTACCATATACTAAAGGAAAAAGTATTGCAGGGTAAATAATGATTACATGATAGACTTAAAAAACACATAGTAGGAAGCTGCTTTGGGTAGTGCAGTGTTCATAGTGAGGTACACTTGGGACAGGTGTTTTTTACTGTAGTCAGTAAAGATTTGGCAAGACAGATGTACAGTGGATTCATTTAACTTACAAAGTATGCAAACTAATCAGTTAAAAACTATTGGAGAAATGAAGAAAACATTGGATTTAAACACTCAGGAGTATTAAGCAACACCACAAGAAATTATATTTTGTTAGATAAGGCAAAATGACAGCAATATTTGGGGTTGCTCAAGCCATGCTAAAAATTAAACCTCAGGCTCTGGCAGCTAAATTGCTAAGCCTGCAGGCATCAGGGTGAAAGCATGGCCTGCCAGCTAAGCACAGAACCACAAAACTGCCTTAGGGTCAGTTAAATTTGGCTGTTGGTCTTCCTCTAAAGGAATGAACTGAACTACCATAAGTATTTGCCAGTGTAGCCACTGTTCTATCTGTACACCTCCCACATTCGTGACTGATGCTGATAAAAGCCTGATATTACTGAAAATGTAATTATAGGGCATAGGTAGTTGACTAGAATATTAATTCGAAATTAATTAGGAACTGGGCACCATTTGGAGGAGTCCTGACTAATGGATCTCCTTAGTGATCTGGCCTTGCAAATCAGAGTCTCCACAGAATTTGGCACACTTATATATGGATATAAAACTGGATATAAAACTGGATATGACACTAGATCCTTGGTCTCTTTTCCTTCCACAAACCTACTGATACAATTCACTATTTTCTGTGGGGTTTTCTACAGAAAGTTTAATGAAAAGTAAAGAACGCAAAATATTATTGGAAGTTCTAATATAGTATTTACTGTTTCACCTCTTTATTCTGTTTTGTTCCTTCTTGATTTCTGCACCTATACTTGGATTCAGTGTCCTCATTTTCCTGCTCCAGCTTTTTGTTGGTAGTTCCTATTGGAATCAACTACTTGTTGCAAAAGGAACTGCAAACAATTGAGCACTCTTCATGCTTCTGCTCTAAATTATGAGAATTGCTTCTTGCCACATTTTCCCTTTTTTATTGCCACCATATGGGGGAAATTTTTCGTAGTATACATATGCTTCTTTATACACTCCTGATTGCAGCCTGTCCAAACATTAATGCTGAAGTGGCTCTGACTACAATACCCACTTCTTCAATCATTTTGGCTTCCCATCTATTTCCTCACATTTTGTCCTTAAAAATCTTCTGAGAACTTTTATAAGTTTTTTTCTGCTTTTCATTCCATCATATTCCTGTCTCTCTGTTTCAGCTTCCTTCCTTTTGCATTGCTGGTTGTTTTGTCACCCACTATAATCAGCTTTTCCCAACTATTGTCTGTGTTCTCCAGTTCTCCCAAGGTCATTGAGTCTAGGAACCTTATACTATTATTATTTTATTATGCATATATTACACAGTACCTTCAGTGCAGGTCTTCAACTTTATAAGCCTCCACTTCTTTTGTTTATTTGCTTGTTTGTTTTGTTCAATTGGTTTTTATGTATTTACTATCAAAAGTCCCTCCCTGAAAACTAGTGAGTCCTGATTTAGCAAAACTTTTATTGATTTGAGCAGACACAGTTAACCCCTGATGATGAGTAATGCTAATTTGTATTGTGACAGTCCATGGGGATCATAGCGTAGGCCGAAAGTGCACTCAGAACTTGACCTCTCAAGTGTCGCTTCCAACAAGCGGCTTTAAAGTTGATCACCAGCTGTTAAAAGTAGCTCTTGTGCAATGCGAGTCACGGTAGCAGACCTTACCTGTTCTCACTGAGGTCTGATCTACCTGTTTTGGGAACACGTAGCAGCCCCTCCGGGCGCAGCAGGGCGTGTACAGCTAGCAGTCTGCAAGGCCCCTCCGTGCCTGGGGCAGGCCCCGGCCAGGCCTGGCCGTGGCAGGGGAGGGATGGCTGCTGCGGGGAGCGGCGGTGACACTCTGTGTTGTCCCTTGCAGTGCCCGGCGCCCCCGGCGCGCCCGCCAGCAGCCCGCCCTGCACCGTCAACATCCCCATCGCGCCCATCCACAGCTCGGCGCAGGCCATGTCGCCCACGCAGAGCATCGGCCTGGTCCAGTCGCTTCTCGCCAACCAGAACGTACAGCTGGACGTGCTGGCAAACCCGCCGGCCGAGGCGGGGGGCGAGGGG
>NC_031770.1:52582285-52593668 GCF_001522545.3 Parus major | reverse complement strand
CGCCCCTCGATCTCTGCCTCAAGAAGGGGGAGTTCTCCCTCTACCCGGCGGGGCACTACCAGACGCCCCTGGGGTACGAGCGGATAACGACGTTCGACAGCAGCGGGAATGTGGAGGAGGTGTGCCGGCCTCGCACCAGGATGCTCTGTGCCCAGAGCACCTACACCCTGCCGGGGCCCGGCAGCTCCGCCACCTTGCGCATCACAGCTGCCGAGAAGAAGATGCAGCAGCCCTGTGCCAGCGCCACCTTGAACCGGCTCACGGTCCCCCGATACTCCATCCCAAGCGGGGACCCGCCGCCCTACCCTGACATTGCCAGCCAGCTGTCCCAGGGCAGGAACATGGCGCAGAGGCTGGACAGCAGTATCATTCATGCTACTCTGCGCAGGAACAGCAGAGAGGCAGCCCTGAAAATGGCTCAGCTGATGGATGGTCAGAGAGCCACCTTACAACTTCCCCCTAAGGCCAAGAGCAACATTGTGTCAGCACAGTACCAGCAGAGAGTGCCCACAGCGTTGTACACCTGCAGCCAGTGCAGCAGTGGCGGCGCTGGCAGCAGCAGCAGCAGTGTAAGCGCTGGTGGCGCAGCCAACATCGCCAGCGCCAATGCTGCCAGCAGCACTTCCAGTGTTGGTGGCATGAGACCAGATCTGAGCACAGGGAGTGGCTCCCAACACAGCTCTGTCATTGCTCACTCTGTCAGTACTTCGCCTCTGGCCTCCCAGTCCTCTTACAGCTTGCTGAGCCCACCTGACAATTCCCGTGACCGAGCGGATTATATCAACTCCGCTTTCACGGAGGATGAGGCCCTTTCTCAGCACTGTCCAGTGGAGAAATCGGTACGGCACGTACCTGTGTCCTTGACAGAGGCTACCCTTAGTGTAAAACGCCCCCCTCCGTACCAGTGGGATCCTATGGTGAGCGAAGAGATATGGGTTCCTCAGGAAAGGACATCTCAGAGCTCAGTGCCCAACCCTCTAAAACCTCCTCCACTCATCATTGGTCAAGCTCAACATCTGGACATGTCTCGAGTGCCATTTGTTTCCCCCAAGTCTCCCACCAGTCCCACTGCCACTTTTCAGACGAGTTATGGGGTTGGAGTACCTTACCCAGGAAGCTACAGTGCCCCACCCCTTCAGGGAATGCAGGCTCCCTGCTCCCCCAAAGAAGCTCTGGCCCCAACACAGTTTGCACAGCAGGAGCCCACAGTTGTGCTTCAGCCAGGTTATCCATCCAACCTCTCCTATTGCCCTTTGCCACCCATGTACCCGGGAAGTAGCACTTGCTCTAGTTTACAGCTGCCACCGATCGCCTTGCACCCGTGGAGCTCCTACAGCGCCTGCCCGCCTGTACAGAACCCCCAGGGCACCTTGCCCCCCAAGCCACTCCTCGTGGTGGAGAAGCCGGTGATGTCTCCCCCACCAGCAGAGCTGCAGGGCCACGTGGGCACAGAGGTCATGGTGGAGACGGCAGACACTTTCCAGGAGGTGCTCTCCTTGACAGAAAGCCCTGTTCCTCAAAGGACAGACAAATTTGGCAAGAAGAGCCGGAAGCGCCTGGACAGTCGAGCCGAGGAAGGAAATGTGCAGGCTATCACTGAGGGCAAGATTAAAAAGGAGGCAAGGACACTGACTGACTTCAATTCACTGATAGCCAGCCCTCGGCTGGGGAGAGAGAAGAAGAAGGTCAAGAGCCAAAAAGATCAGCTGAAATCTAAGAAACTAAACAAGACAAATGAGTTTCAGGACAGTTCAGAGAGTGAGCCAGAGCTTTTTATCAGCGGAGATGAACTGATGAACCAGAGCCAGGGCAGCAAAAAGGGTTGGAAAACTAAAAGGAGTTTGAGGACAGCCAGTGAGCTGGATGAATTCAAGTGCCGGAAGGCCAGTGAGAAGGAGGATGGGCGACTGGGAAGCCAAGGCTTTGTGTATGTGATGGCAAACAAGCAGCCACTGTGGAACGAGGCAACGCAAGTATACCAGCTGGACTTTGGAGGGCGTGTGACCCAGGAGTCGGCAAAAAACTTCCAGATTGAGCTGGAAGGACGACAGGTAGGAAAAGGTGGCACATACTTGCTGGAATGGGGGCCAGGATGTGGGAAAGCCATGCCAGGAATAAGCTGTCTCTCATAATGCAGAGTGCCTCCTGCTTGTGTCAGCTGTTCCATGAGGAAAAGCTTTGCCACATGGTTGATAAAAACAGCTGTTGAAGGTCTAAGTTCAGCACATAGGGTGAAGTTCAGCTGTAAAGTAAATATGCAAAATATGTTTGGTCTTACTGTAGTCAGACATGGCAACAAGGGCCTCCTTTAGTCTGTTTCACCCTTGAAGGTTTTGTTATAAACACAATAGCTCTCCGCAGCAGTAGCTGCACTTGCCATCAGTGATGGTTGTGGATGACAGCCGGCTAATTGAGTGAGCGCTGCTCCCTTCTTGCCCTGCTCACAAAGGTTAGCCAGGCAGCAGGTAGCTAAGGCAGTTAGCTTCCCTTCATGGCAAAATTTCCACTTGTGAGCAGCTACCAGGCCCCTGTGGTTGGTGCTAGAGGAGGGAGACACTGACCCATCCCAGAACAAAGTGCTTCTGGGCCACTTCAGAACTGCCTGTGGATAGAAGGGTCAATGGCTAGTTCAGAAAATCAAAACATTTAATTTTGGCCAGGGTGGTATGTTACTACACCAAACCCAGGCTTGCAAGTGGTGCTAATTAGTAGGATGCTGGACTGAGGCTCAGGAGACTCATGTTTATTTCCTTGTCCGGCTGTAAGTCACTTTTGGTTTTAAAGATATCAAGGCTCTCAGCTTCCTCTGATTTAAGTTGGGAGTTAGATGTCTTAAGTACCCAACATGCGTGGCCAGTGGTAGTCTTTTGGTTTTGTTTGTATGAAACAGCAGCTCAAAGGCAGTGTTTATTTGTACCCCTTCTTCAGTTAAATGGTATGGATATGTCCTCATGGGCAGCTGTGCAAAACTGCCCAACCAAGGGTTTTTCTTGCTGGGGTAACAAAGCCTGCCTTGACTTACGCAGCCAGTCCCCATTCTAGCTCAAGGATCTTTGCTGTAGAGCCAATTAGATCTGGATTTCTGATGAAGCAAATGAAAAAACAGTAATAATAGGCCAAACTTCAGATATTCCCCGTGGAAGAGCAATGAACAACCTGACTAGTTTTGCTTTTTTTTTTTTTCATTTCAAATAGCTCTCACTGCCTCTTTGCTAATTCATTCTTGCTGTAATTATGTGCTAGTAAAGATATTTATGCAGAGGGAAACAGAACTGCAAAGAATTATCACCTTATCAGCTATGAAGTGCTAGCATGAGGAAATTGGTTATTCCCCTTCCCTGAAAGCTCCTTTCTTTGAAAACAAAATCTGTTTTCCTGATGGGTTGATGGTAGGATATATCCAAGGGAGCGACTGATATTTTCCTGCAGGAAGCATGATGCTGGTGTATCCACAACTGCCAAAGTAATTGATGACAAACTACATAAATCAATACTGTATGCAGTCTAGCATGTTTTATCAGTTTACTCTGTGGAGTCTAATATTTCAGTCAAATACTCTGTACAGACAAAAAGTACAGCGCTCTCAGTATTCTTTGGCATCATACCCCGTTCTGTCTGTAGCTCCAGTCATATTAACTGAGAAGGGGAGGTGTTCATACAAAGGAGCAGAAAAATTTTGCTCTTATTCTCTTCTCTGTTTCTTTTTCTGTGGTTCATTTTTTTTGACCTTGTTCTCTTTTCCCTTTTTTTTCCTCTTCCCCTGCTTTCCAGGTGATGCAGTTTGGAAGAATTGATGGCAATGCTTACATTTTGGACTTCCAGTATCCATTTTCTGCAGTGCAAGCCTTTGCTGTTGCTCTGGCTAATGTGACTCAACGCCTCAAATGAAAAAGCAGAGACTGGAGAGAGGAAAATGTTAACCTTCTCATAAAGTCCAAACCGGAAAATGTCAGGGCAGCCTGCTTTAGGTGTGCAGAGATGCCTGGGAGCTGAGGAGGCAGTAAAACTGGAAAAGTCTCTTGGTGCCCACCAGAAGGGCATTAACTCTAACCAGTCACGGGGTGGAGGGTGGGGGGCTGTTTTCTGTTTGTTTGTTTGTTTGTTAGCTTGTTTGTTTTCCGGTTTCTTTTTCTTTTCAAGCGTTGTGCTGGGTCTCAGAAAGAGCGAAGGGTTGAGAACCATTCAGTGTTACGTGGAGAAGTGTGGCTTTTGGCTTGTTGTGGTGGTTCTGCTGTGTGTGCTACAGTAGCTGATGTAAGCTCATGGGGGGATTAAAACAGACTGCTCTTTTTGATAGACTGCCTTATCTCATGCTATTCTTTTTAAAACAGGGAACATGACTTTTTTCTGGTCCAGTTTGTACTTCTACTATTAAAACATAAGTGATAGCAGCAGAAAAGTAAAAAAAAGAAAAGAAGCTGTAATACTTGACATGTGTTTGTTCTCTGATATCTGCTAATAACTGAGCACCACAGGCTCCAAGGAGGCTTATGCAGGCAAACCTTTAATTTACAAACAGTGTCATATTATTCAGAAAAGAAAAAATGGTTGTCACTGGGTGTTTGTCATGGTTTAGGAATGGTATTGTCCAGTTTAGTGTTTCCACCAAAACACTGCAAACCACACACCACGTGCTCACAGCCCCTTCCCCTTTTCCCTTCCCTGCGGTGGGATGGAGAGGAGAATTGGAGGCACAAAAGGTAAAGATCACAGGTAGAGAGAAGGATTTATTGCAAACAACAGTGAAATAAGAAACAGCAACAGCAGCAGTGACGATAACAGAGTGCACCAGAGGCAAAGGATTCGCAGGCATATGCTCACCACAGGGGAGCCTCTGCCAATACCTGGCTGTGCTGCCACACTCTGTGACCCACTTGCAACCCCTTCCCATGGCCCCAGAAAATGCTGGGAGGTGGTACAGAATAACCTCAGGGTTCTAGCCTTGCCCTCTCCTGACTACTGCAAAAATACTGTCCTGACTAGAACCCGGGTTTAAAAACCTACTGTATCAAAGAAGTTGATGTCTGTTTGTTTCATATGCTGTTAAGGGGGATAAACATCTTTCAGTAGGTGACAGAAGACAGAGGAACAAATAGTTACAAGCATTGCTTCTTTTGTTACTGGCATAACCATCTTTCAGTAGGTGACAGAAAACTGGAGAGGAAATAATCATGAGTGTTGCTTTTTTGTTCACATCGTTCAGCAGTATTCTGTGATTTGGCCTGTAGCTGGGAGAGGTGCAGTGTGATCAGATGTACCTCTGAGACTATGCCTGTGCTTGCTCATTTCAGTGTGTTTACACTATGTAAACAAAGTTTTTTTTCCAGCAAATGAGATGACCCAGTGTATTCAGTCCTCTTAGCAATCAGTATCAATCAAGTTCTACAACAGTGCTTGAATTAGGAAGGAGACGTAAGTGTAGCAAGTCATTACAGAAAGAAATTTCAGGGAAGCAAATTCATTACAATAAACAGGATCATGGCTGGCTGGAGAACAAATGTGTTGAAGGAGAAAGGAAAAACTGGACAGATTCATGTCTTTTGTCACCCACCTTGCTACTTGCTCCAGCTAAGAGCAGGGAGCCAGCGTCTACATGGAGCGTGACAGAGGAAAGCTTAATAACAGTAACAGACTGTGCAGTTCTCTCTGGTGCACATGCAAATCTGTTGAGCATTTCAGAAGGTTGCTTGCACAGAAGAGTTTCTTTCTTTTCCATGTGTTGTGCTCATGATTATTTGCTTTTTCTCTTTCCTTCTTGTCAGCATTTTGCTACAGAATATGTTGTTATATGGAAGTAGTTTGACCAGTAATACACAAACCCCCAAACTATTCATATAATTATTTGGACATTAGATTACAAAACATCACAGCAGATTTTTTTCGAAGATTGATCTTTTGAAGTTAAAGGCCCACTGGGAAACATTTGGTAGTTGATATGTCAACAGCTGCTTTGTCTTTCATCTATGGTTTAGGTTCTTTACTTGAAAAACTCAGTATAACTTAAGATAAATACGTGTGATTTTCTCTCCTTGTTTTTCTTGAGTCCTAGTAGTAAGGCAGATGTGTATTGCATTTGATTTATTCTGGAGGAACATTTCACATAAGACCCTGCTGTAGTAGAAATTACCAATATGCAGTGAGCTGCTGATTTGTGCTCTGCTGAGGCTCCCAGAGCTGTACAGCACAGAGAAGGAATGCCAGTAGAACAGTTTCAGAGAGTTGCCAAGGGAGGTGATGAGTTACACTGGATAATGCCCCACAGGATAGGTCCGGGAAAAACCACTTGTGGGATGGTGTCATTTGAGAGAGGAAGGAGAAGTAGGAAGGAAGGAGTGAGGCAGTAGATGGTCCATACCTGTATTATCCCAGGGCTTAGCAGCTTCTGCTTGTGTGTGGGAGTGGTCAGGCTCAACATTACCCTTGGCATGTCAGATTGTTGTTTTCTTTAATTAATTTGTTTTGTTTCCATTAATTGTCTGAGCCCATTTGTGTTCTTTTTCACATACTTGATTTATTCAGCAGTTTGAGTGCCTGTATGTATAATGTGTGTGGAGCAGAGGAACTGAAATAGTTTTGGTTCTGGTCCCTTGAAAATCAATGGGCATGTTTCACTTGTTGGTTTTTATTGAGGAAACACTATTAAGCCCTTTGTCTATATTGAATTATAAACTGTAAAAGCAATAGGTTGAATTCTTAGTCCACTGATTCCAGTACATAGGGAGGAGAGTTCACTGATGAGAGGCTTCACCTGCCCTAAGGTCTGTGCTAACCAGCTGAACCCTAATTAGTGTTTGACAGGCACACAGTGAACACTGTAAGACAAGGAACATACCAGGGCTGGCTTGTTTGCTTGCTGAGGGAAGGGCCACTTAGTCATGTGTCAGAAATACTCAGCTGGAAGAACATCACCAGCCAAGATTATTAGGACATGGAAACAATGTGAAAGTTCTTTTCTGAAGAAAACCTAGTCTAAATAAGGATTTCTGCTTGCAGTTTCTTCAGCCTTCCAGAGAACAGTATTCCTCTTCACTTTGTTAATTGCCAGAATTTTCCAGTTATCAATAGTTTGTTTTAATGGAGAACCAAGAACTGAAACTGATAAAACAAGTAACAGAGTTAGTAATTTGATTTCACTGGTCCAGGTCATGATTGCATCCTTCTGATGGCACTCACAAAGAGACTTGTCATAGAAGGAGCTCTGGTTTCTGTCCCAGCAAAGAACAAGGAATAATTACCAAAAAAACGGGAAAACAAATGCTATTTCCAACATCCTTTCCATTTAATTGTCAGAAAATTCTATAAGATAGCCTTTTATTTTTTTGAAAATAATTTAGCCAAGTCTATTTAATTAAGGATTTTTAATATGTATAGAATCCCAATATTAGAGAGAGAAAATACTCTCAAATATATTGAATTTTAATGAAAAGAATGGTAAACATGTGGAAATCTGAGTGTGCAACTGGGTCCTAAATTAAAAAAAGAACAAGTGAGAGTAATTTTATTTTCAATTGAGCTACAATATAGGAAACTAATTTAAGAATGTCTCCAATTAATCACTTAAATTGTGAAGACTGCTATTGCATTCAGCCAAAAGATAGATGTTGTATGTTCTATTTTGTTAGTAAAAGCCACTTTTTCTGTAGGTAACTTAAGTTCTTCTAGGATGAATGTAGCAAAGTGTTCAGAAATATTTAGTTCTTTTATACAAGCAGTAATTTCCACTAGTAAAGGATGTTTTTTCCAAAGCATATTTTTTTCAGTTGTGCAATAATTTTAACAGTCTAGGGAGCTTATTTAGTTTCTGTTGGGTTGGTTTTTTGTTTTGTTTTAGTTTGGGTTTGACTATTCTTTAGGGAGTTTTGAGTGTTTTTTTAAAATAATTTAATGCAGATTTCCTGTTAAAGTCCAAAAAACAAATTATTTTTCTTGCATAATGTAATGAGTGATTTAGGGATTATTTTATTACTACGTATCAGTGAGTTATACACAGTTATTTATATTTAAAGAGCATCTTTGTAAGTAGTTGTTTGCTAGCAGGTATATTTTGCTACAAGAAATTAAAAATGCTTATAGGAAGACCTGGTTTTGCTGGATAATATGCAAAAACTGAATAATGCAGGCAAAACTATTTTTTTGGCAGCTAAATGCAATGAGTTTGCTATGGAGAACTGTGCAGACTACAAAGAGTCTAGGTGAGTTCTTCAGGACCTGCAGAAATCTGTCCTCTGCTTTCATTCTTTATTTGCAACCATACTTTGGTTGGGAGTGGCTTAAAAATTAGAAGGCATGGTTTGCTTTTTCTTGAGGTACAAGATAAGGTGGGTTATGTGATAAGAGAGGTGGTATATGTGATATGTACATATGTTATATGTGATACAATGACACGGGCTCTTTGTAAGGGGGTCACTGTAGTTTAGTAGGGTTTGGCAATGGCAGGGTTCAGTGCCAGGTGGAGGAACAGGCAAACTAGCTTGGAATAAGCTGAGGCACAAGGAATAGTGTAGCAGCAGAAGCATTTTCCTCTGTAGCATTTTCCTCTGCTCAACCTAACCATGCTCCTCCTTTGGCTGGGCTCAGCGGGTTCCAGCACTGCCACAGTGCTTCTGGCAGGTGCTGCACGGAGCTCATGGAGCTGTGCCCAGATACTGCCTGCAGAAGCTTTGCCTCTTCAAGATGCTCCATAGGAGACCTGTTGGAGCAGGCATTCCTCCACTCATCCTTCTAGGTCTGCTCCAAGAGCAGCATGAAGCTGCCACGGAGTTTGGCTGCAGCAGCTTTGGGCAGAGAAAGCCCCAAGCCAGCCTGCAGCCACAGTGTCCATCTGAAGTCAGAATCTGCTCTGCTGGAGTTGCAAAGGAATGAAACCAAAAACCTGATAATTTTGAAAAAAGAATGGTGATATCCTCAAAATAGATCTCAAACAGAATCTAATAATTGATGTTTAAAGTCTGGCATAAATGGAGTGGCAAATTTTAGCTTTAAACAGTAAGAGTACATGTTTCTGCAGCATCCTAAGAAACTATGAGAAGATGGGGGTTGGCAGAGGGAAAAAAAAAAAAGAATTATTACATAAGCAATTTTGCACTCAGTTCCAGACACCACAGTAACATGTGCCATGGGCTACCGGAATATCAGTAAATCTGCACACAGGTTCATCTCAGTTGCAAAAGTTTCCTGTGATGCATCCACAAGTAAAACAGTGTTTTCATGAAGATGCATGAAGGTCTAAAGGTGTCAGACACAGATATCTATCGATGAAGCTTTCAGTCTAAACCTTCCATAGATTCAGGCTTTCCTTGATGTGTCTTTTTAGTGTCCTCTCAGAAATTACAAACAGATTTTGGAGCTTGCCTGATTGTTGCGTCAGACAATTTCTGTGCATCTGCTTTTTGCAGCCTGATGTGTGTGATCCTATGTTACCTTGGAGCCCTCTTATCTCTCAGAAACATTTTACATCCTCATATAAAAAGAGCAGCAAGTACAAAAACTGATTTGATGAAATGAAAGGGGAGAGAAGACTTTTAAGAATGTGTTTCCCAGAGCAACAATTTTGAAATTGCATGTCTGCAGGGCCGAAATTACTCCAGACCAGTAAATCAGACTTAGAGATTGGTAAGAGATGAGACCCTTGTGTGGCATGCTGACAGAGGGTCAACTTCCAGCCTCACTAGATGGTTACATCAAGATACATAAGAGACCAGAATCCAACCCAAAATGTACTTCCCCATTATTGTGTGATTATAAGGTAAAGATGACTTGTATGACCCATACATCCACACAAGAAAATTATAGAGCATTGTCCAACAACTGTGTTTGACAGCTCAGTATAACCCCCTTTGAAGAATAATAGAAGTAAAATCCTGGCCATGGAATAGTCATTCAGATTTTTGACTTTTTCTAGGATTCCATCACAGGACAGTAGGGCAAGCTGTTTATGTTATTTAGAGATTGGCATAATAGTTTTCCCAGTGTAAGAGAACGAGTCATCTATACTGCTTACAAAAATGGGAAGATCCTAGTAGACAAACATTTTTTTTCTATTCATGTCTCTTCCCCTTCAAGGCACAAACCTTCATTAGTAAATACCAATTTACTAATGAGTCTTGCTGCCCTCAGGAGTAGTCTGCAGGGAGGCACCACAGGTCCTCTTTACAGGATTGGAATTTACATGCACCATTCTCGAAGGAATAAAATTAATTACTACTTGTGAACAATGGTCTATGTGAATTATTTTATCTTTGTATTTATTTAATTTTCTTTAAAAGTCCCACAGAGATGTTTTAAGATAAAAAGACTGCTTTCTGTGTTGCCTGATATCACTGAAGATGTATCAGGAGTTTCTTTGGGCGATTTGACTGTTGCTGCATCTAGAAACTTTTTAAGGTAAAAGCAATTAATGAAACAAAAGAATGAAATAAGATTCAGTGAAGCAATTATTGCTAAGAAAACTAGAAGCTTTACCCTTTAACTTTTGATTTTGCAAATGAACCAGCAATGAGAAATTTGTTTTTCAAGGCAAATTGATTGTTTGGGAGCACTATGCAAGTGCACTGGTTTGCTGACACAGAGCTGACTGCAGGGGCAAGAAAACGTGACTTTGTGAAACAAAATAAAATAAATGAAAACACCAAATACTTACCTATCCAGAGTGTTCAGTGAAAAAATTAGATGGTGTGATGTCAAAGCCTGCCAGTCTGTTCTTAATCCTCTAGTTTACAATTTTTAAATATGGACTGATTCAGCAATTCTAAATCCTGACAAAGGTGGTCTATTTTTGGAATTTTATCTGACTGGCCAAGTAGATGGCTTAAGATACAGATAAAGAAACAATAAAAGAAAAACATTTTGGGACAGCGTGTTCTAAAGAAGACACCTGAGTTTCAAGTATTTCACAGGAATAATGCTCGGCCAGTAATTGTTACCTATGTTGTTTGAAACTATTTGTTCAGAACTTTCCTAACTTGCCCTTTGTTTCTTTAGTTTGCTTGATACTTGTTTTGCCTTTGGTTGCTTTCGACTTCTGTTTCACTATTTCAGCATTCACTTCTTTTTCTGTTTGTGTGTTGTGTGTTTGGGGAAGGGTATGTCTGTTCAAGATCTCGTTGTTTATTGTAGATAAAATATATGGTGTTGTGGAATAGCATGGGGATGCATTTGATTGAAAAGGCACTGTAGTGTTTCCTGAAAAAGAAGGGGAGTTGCATTTGTTTATAAATGCATTATTTTGATACTATAACTTTGAAAGTGATTTGGGATTTTTCTTCTTTCTTCTCTCTTTTCTTTTCTTTTCTTTTCTTTTCTTTTCTTTTCTTTTCTTTTCTTTTCTTTTCTTTTCTCTTTTCTTTTCTTTTCTTTTCTTTTCTTTTCTTTTCTTTTCTTTTCT
>NC_031770.1:52544616-52581980 GCF_001522545.3 Parus major | reverse complement strand
TTTCTCATAGAGTCATGCAGGTGCATGCATTCTTAAGTGAGCAAGCCCAGCATGTTTTTCTTAAAGCTTTTGAAAATTTGGTACACCATTTGTGAACTTTACTTACCTAGACTATTTTTAAATTATATTTTTTTTAATATCTTTTTTTTTTTTCCTCCCGAATATACCATGGTATACTTGCTTTTCATTGTATTTAAAAACTACCCTGATCTGCCTCTCCTTCTATGTATCTTGTGTAATAGATTTTGCAGGAGGTGCCTAGAAAGTATTGTTGGTTTCCCTATAAAAGTGTGGTTTGTCCAGATTCTTTACTGTCTACATGATTGAGAGATGGACTGATTGCCCTATTTTTCCTTGACGATTTGGAGTTGTAAGAGTTGTCCAGCTGTTGCTTAATAAAATTTTGCAGACTAGAAAGTTGCTGATTTGTTTTTGTTGCATTCTGCATATTGTCAAGCACCTTAAATACTTCTAAAGCAGATGACAGATCTGTGCTGGAACAACCTGAGTAATAACCAGCCAGATGCCATTACACTTTCTCTTTTCAGGAACTGTACCCACAAGTTCCACTGGCACGTGTACCAGCCCTGTCATACCTTGTGTCATTCACAGGAGAGGGGATGGATGGCAAAGATTTTGTGGTGGTAATCTTCCTGTCTGCCTAGATATCAGCTGGTTCTTGTGAAATTTCTACCCTGCTTGGTCTCCTTTTCAAGGAAATTACTCTTGGGGTTTGTGGTACTTCTCATTTTGTCATTGATAAACTGAAAATGTTAATGTCACCACAAGGGATTTGCTCTGTCCTGACATCTTTAACAACAAATGCTGTGATGGCCAGTGTTTATTCTCTGGTTTATTAAAAAAAACCAAATCATTTTGGGAACAAAGAAAACAAAACAAAAAAGGTGGTAAAGTAGCTTACCTTGCCTGATAAACATCTCAGCTATGGTACAAATGAGAAAATCCTGACATAGATCCTCATAACAGACCCAGGTTACCATTGGAGTTTTGCAGGGGTCTGTGCTGGATCCTCACCTCTTCACCATACTCATGGGTAGAAGAAGTTTGAACATTGAGCTACAAACTTTATTGATGATGTGAATTATTAAAAATAATAAAGGCACTGACCAATTGTCAGGAGTCTCAGAAAGTCTTCATGAAACTTAGCTAATGAAATAGCAGGTGAAACACAGCATAGGTAAATGTGAGGTGGTACACAGGGGAGAAAAATCCTAACTTCACTTTTGCAATAGTGATCTCTGCAGTCATCTCTGCTACTCAGGGGAGACCTTTTGACAGAATGAGAGATAGTGCTCTGAAAACATCAGGTTGGTACCCAGCAGCAGTCAAAAGAAGAAACTAAAATATTGGGAATGATTGGGAAAAGAGCTGACAGCAAAGCAAAAGATACAGGATCACTGTATAAAATCGCAGTTCACTGCATGTATTGTGCAGTGCTGGTCCCCTTGTCACAGAAAAGGGAGAGATCTAGAGAAGATTCACAGAAGTTCAGAAGAAGGCACACAACCTCCACATGAGGAATTAGTGTGAAGTCTAAAACCCTTCACCCTGGAAAAGAAATGGGTTAAAGGAATTGCTAGAGAGCCACCAGAACAGGAGTAGTGTTGAAAGGTGGATAGGTATTACCTGTTGTCTCTTCCTGCAGAAAAACTAGGAGCTATAAAATGATAATAAAGTGAAATGCTAGAGGAGCAGAGATTCAAACAAAAGGAGGAAGTTCTTCAAGGAGGTGACTAGCCAAAGCCACTTTGCCAAAGGATGCTGTGATACAAAGAGTTCACAAGAATTCAAAGACTGGGATCTCTCATTCATCTCTCTATGAATGAGAGACCCACTGGGACACAAAGCAAACTACCATAGGAGTTGAAAGTTCCCTGAGCTAAAAATAGATGCTGGGACAGTATTAGGGGAAATACCATGTGAATTTGCTCTGTTGTCATTCTTCCCAAGGAATCTGCAAATGGCATTTGTAGGAGACAAAACACTGGGCTTTACTGGAATTTCACTGTGAACAATTGTCACTGCACATCAGCCTTTCTAATCCAGGCCTAAACCTGGAGTGTCAGGCTTTGGGAAGAGGGGAAAGGAAAGACTTCCAACCTCGTGCCTGAATGCTTTGCACTGCAGCTGTGGAAAGTCCTCTTCTAGCTCAGGGATGGAGTGCTGAGGCTCTGCCAGTGTGCATTAAACCTTCCTTAGCTCAACTCAGCTAAGGGAAATACCTGGGTTATCTGATGAGTTTTCAGATCAAATTGAACTTCTGCTAAAATGCAGAAATTAATAAATTAATTGTTAAGTCTGGAGACAGAGAAATGAAGCAACAATATAGCTTCTAGTCATGGCACTCTGCTTTGCCTTTTGCTTTTTTGCTTTGGCTATAGTGTTAGTGTTTACCTGAACAGTATCTGGCCAGGTGAGCTGAGCTGATTATCACAGTTTCCTTTTAGATCAAGGTTCCAGAAGTTTTCACGGTTTTCCTTCTTTTCCAAGGATATTGACTTAAAATATAGTCATCTTCTGCTTCCCTGCCCTGTTTTGTGTTAATTTAGGGGTGTTCTGGAAGCTACAGCACTGGTAATTGATTCAGTCATGGTAAAAAATCTCTATCTGCTTTGCTCAAGGGAACTGAGCAAGTACAGTGTGGTTTGTTGTTCCAGAAGGTCGATTTTGGAATGCCCCTTTCTGCTGGGTGCAATCAGCTAAATTAACACATGTTGTCACTTGCAGTTTGTAAATAAACATCAAGCTTGTTGCATCACTTTCTCCGCATGTTGGAATAGAAATGTGAACAAAAGAACGCTGGAGCTGTAACTGGCTCTGAAGAGAGAGGAGGCATGAAAGGAAGCAAACAGATCTGGGAAGGTGGTTTGTTGTAGGGAGATAAGTACTGACACATGCCTGCCTGGAAATAGCAGGTGATGCAAATGCAAAATTTATCAGTAATGGGCTGCAGCAAACAAATAAAAACGTAGACCTTTAGGAAAATACCCTAGGAAGGTTCCTGTGATTGTTTTCTTGCCTTGTAGAGGGCCTAATAGCATTTACAATTCATACATGATTTATATATGCTTATGGTTGCTGTTGATAATAGTGGTGTCTTGTTTTTATGATTTGAGTGAATGCATGGGTGATTTTTGCCTGCTACTGCCTGGCATAGAAGTTAGGATGTGCAGGCACTGAGGGAACAATATTTAATCCAGGGCTTTTAAAAGACAAGCTTGTAATACAGCAACTATACATACAATTAAGTTCATATATACAATTAAAAAACTACTGGTTACATCATGAACTTTTTCACCAAGACAGGTTATTGCTGTTGATGTTCTCTCAGTAATGAAATACTCCATTCTATATTTGCATCCCTACCAAAATAACTATCGATAATAAAATAGCAATCTTTACTTACTGCTTTTTTTCAAAAGCAGCCCAGCTTTCATTATGCAATTTTAATGGGATAGGAAGCTAAGTAATTACCTAGTTGAGAAAGAGTTGTACAAGATCAGGAAAAAAAAAACCAACAAAAAACCCCACAACCTGAAGTACCTCATATCAATCACTATTCATCTCAGACCTTTCATCTTGCTCCTATCCATTATAGATGACTATTGCATATCCTCATTTTCTGTTCTGTTTAAAACTGACAAATTTCAAATCTTTCTTAGATCAAAGAGAAATCTATTCATCTGGGGGAATGTTTTGCTTTGTTGCATCTTCTGATACTTTTATCCTTTCCAGCTGTTCCACATTATCTTCCATTTATCACTTCCCCATGGAAAAGGAGGAAAGTTAGATTTGAACTCCATGAAGTAACATTTCTTTGTTCTCCTTTCTCATTGCTCTCTGTGGTAATAGTCCTCTCTCTTAAAAC
The DNA here is from genome assembly GCF_001522545.3 of Parus major. Taxonomy (NCBI): domain Eukaryota; kingdom Metazoa; phylum Chordata; class Aves; order Passeriformes; family Paridae; genus Parus; species Parus major. The sequence continues at coordinate 52,578,091 of NC_031770.1, read as the reverse complement.
AACAGCTTAGTCGTTCCCTTTGTTGCACAGTTTTTGTGAGATTAATTTCTTCCTTTTTCTTTCAAAGCCATTTAGATATTTTAAACTTTTCTTTGGAATCTGAAAGGATGTGTATTTTAGAGAAGAGTCTTTATAAGGCAGATGTAGCCAAAGGAAGATGCTAAAGATGATTTAAACATCATTGAGTTTTCTAATTGCCTCATGGAGAGGCAGCCAAATGCAGAGTCTCATCTGCAGAAGTCATGTAACTGTGATTTGACTTTCAAGTGACTTCTCTGTATCATTCATGATTTTTCTAATGAGGGAGGTGTCCTTGTTCTCATCAGATCTATGCATACACCTTAGGATTTTTGTCCTTGAGCTCATCTGGCAGCTAGTCACCTGCACCTGCAGCTAGTGTCAAACAGCACATGTTGTTACTTGTAATTTGTAAATAAACTTCAAGCTTGTTGCATCATTTTAACACATTTTATTTGTATGGCTTAGCTCTCTAATGCTAAGATTCCAGCTTTGTTCATAAAACCACTGCTACTGTTGCTTATTTATATGACACTAATAATTTTATCTGAAGTTTAAACAATACACAGGTTTAAGTAGATCTGTGTAAAAAGAACACAAGTGTGAAAAGAAACCAAGTATTTCTAAAACCCACAGCACATATAATCCCTTTCAGGAATTTCTGTATTTCTTCTGTTCAGGAAAAACATACTTCCCTGTTCAGGAAAGGGAATAAAATCTTGAAATCAAAGAAAAAAAGTGTAACAAATGCTCTGGAAAGGAGATATGATCAAATCAAATGCAATTGAAAAAACCCAGGAAATTTGGAAATGGAGTGACTACAACCAAATGGACAGAGACGACATGCATTGCAGTGAAAAGGACCAAAACTTCCCAAAATTACTCCAATTTAAATACTGAAATCAGGGAAGAAATGTATATAAGGAGACAGGAGAATAATTTGAAGAAATTAAATGGTTAAAAAAAAAAGGAAAGTTCCAAAACTGACTGAAAGTGATAAAAGTGAATGGGATAACAAGAAGTGCAGGGAAATGGACCGAAGCTTTCCCAATTAATCCTCACTGAAATCACAAGATTTCATAACCTTTCCTGAAAGGCAAGCCATAAACTGGGAGAGCACCATCTCGAGAACTGCCATAATCCACAATTAGATTCCACTTTTGAAAATGATGGAAAACTGAAGCAAGAGTGAAGTGACATAAGCTGAGACACTGTCATCCAAAGCACTGCAGTTTGTGCATTACAAAAATGTTCTCCAAAGAAGAAGGCAGTAGAACTGAGAAAGGAGAGGTTTCTGGGAAATCAGGGAAGATGTCATGGCCTGGGACACCAGTAGCATATGAGTCAGAATGTCAAGAAAGGATAAAAAAACCTCCTGAGTGAAGGCATGAGCATAACTCGCTTGTATTCAGATACATCTATGCAAAATGCACCATGAAGGTCATCTGTGACATCATCACGAGAAAGACAGCAGCCATCAAAGGTTTTTTCTTGTGTAAATTTTTTCTGTGTGAATATTAAATGTGAAAAGAAGCAAAATACAGTGGTAGATTGTGAGAATGATGGAGTCATGTCTAATCTGAAATAGAAAATGTTGCTCATTAAGAGCAATTCTTATGCCATAAGAAAATATCCTTATTTATTCAAAGATAATAAAAACTAACAATCTCATAGAAAGATTGCTGGCATCTCTGAAGTTACAAGCAAGCCAATGAAGAAGAGATCTTAGATGTGCATCTGGATAGGTCTGAAAGACTAAAACATGGAATTCATGAAGAGAAATCAATATTTATGACGTGCAAAAGGTGTTGCACTCATCTACTATATGTGGATTCCTGAATGCAAGACACAAAGTTGAAAACAATTTCATCAAAAGAACAGATGATTAAAATTACTTTGACAACTGATGATGTCAAGTCATCAGTCTTTAAACTGCATCTCTACGTTCTTTTGGAAAAATCTTAGTGTGGCATGCAACTGAGGACTAATCAGCTGAAGAAATTAAAGGAGCAAGATGTACAATGAAATTTGCTCTCAAGATTTTTAAGTTATGCGGTAATTATATGAACAAGTAGGTAATTGTACAGTGCAACTGACAGCCATGATTTAACTGATTAAGATAACTCATGAAGAGTTAGTAAATATGACTTCAAAATATCAGGTGGGCGTTAAAACTTTGTTAGAAAAGTTTGAGGGCACAGTGGTGCGAATGATGCAGGTGCTATTAATCCATTTACTCCTCAGCCAATTTCCTCCCTGATGTTGTTCAAAAAATATTAGTCAGTAAAGTTAGGGAAGAAGAACATAATGATAGCAGGAGGAATTGTTTTAGACATGATTCAGCTGAAGAGAAACATCATAACTGGACATCCAAGTAGAAAAATAAGATGTTTCCAAGGACCGACAGAAAGAATGGAGTTGGAAAGTACTTGTGAAAGGACTTGGAGATATTTCCTAAGAAAAATACAAATTATTGTACAACACAAGGATTAAAGATTCCCTGTGTTTTCCCTAGGCACTGGCAACACTGGATTGTTACAAGTGTGATTCCTGCTGATATTGTCTCTGTAACTGCAGAATGAATTTAATCCAAAGAATGAAGTGACAGCTAAGTGTTGGCATCACCAAGCCATTAGTACCAAGCAAATGAAGCTGCAAAATTCATGAAACATTTGATATTTCCAAATGACAGCAGAAAAAAGAGAAAGGTTCAGATTGATGCAAGAGAGTGTAAAGCATGTGTTCATTTCAAGAACAGAAGTTTGAGAACAGAACTGTGTAGCAATGGAAAAAGTTTAATTCCATCAGCAGCCCAATCCTCATCAAATTTATAGCTAAACAGCCACAGTTACCACTGAAGACATATTTGTGCTTGAACTTAGCCTGGGATGCAGCAATTTTATGTCTTAGCCAGAACATCTGATGATGAAGCACAAGCCTGGGCAAGATTCACAGGCATCTATGAAGTCAAATACTCCCCTGAGGCTGATGTCTGTGGATCTGAAACAAGCCTATGTGTCTTGTTTGAGATGTTAACACTGCTGGGAGTGAGGAAAAGTTGGGAGGCAGAAAAGTCATGCAGGTGTAGTACCAAGAACTGGAGAGTTAATCAGATGTCTTTGAAACTTAAGTGAAGTGAAATCCTAAGGTGGGAAATACTTGGTGTCACTTGGTTTCTTGTGCTAGCCTTTCTTCCAGAAGGGGTGAAGGAGGTCCTGGCTGTCTGTGGGCATGTGCTGTGTACAATTACACTGGAATTTGGAGACAGTTCACACAGTGCAAACCTCTCATTCAGTCCTGTAAGGTGTGGCCAAGCAGCTGGCACCCAGAAGAATGTGGACAGGGAGTGGATGTTTGGATCCTCCCCAGCATGGCTGCCCATCACATTTATTGTCAGGTGTGTAGTCTGTGCTTGTTGTACATGTCAAAATTGGTAATGCCGCTGCTTGAACAAAGATGTATAAACTACAGCCCTGTGCAGGTGCGAGGTGCAACAGTTTGCCTAACAGAAGATTAAAATAAATATTGAATAACATCATTTTGTTAAGATTTGTAAACAATACAGGTGAATTCTTTTGTTTGGAATAGAATCTTACAAGTGTTTTATAGTTTATAAACATGTTAAGGTGAAATACTGTATTGTCTGTTCAGGATGATTTTAAACAGTAAATATAAATAATTATTATTATTATATAATTATCAGGTTTTTACTGATAAATATGTGAACCTTAAAGGTTACAGTGCAACAAATATATTGCTAACAGACAGGGCACCATTTTTAGAAGCCTAATCATTACTTTGAAGCTACCAAAGGCTGTAGGATCTGAAAAAAAAGTAAAAAATATAAATCTGGCAACACAGATGTCTTCAAAAGCATTATTAAAGTTAGCTTCTTCAAATGACACCAGCAGCTGAATTTTTTGACCTTGGTTCATTGACTCTGTGAGCTGAATGCTCCCAGGAGAATTACACGCAGCAAGCTCACCAAGTTAGCTGGATATTCCCCCCAGGTGCTTCCTCACAGTGACTTTTCTAATGCAGTGACACAGTGAAGCCCTGTAACTACAGTTACCTCTGCTTGACTCAGAGTGATTGAATAAGCCAGCTTTTCAGCTTCACAGTGTTGCATTCTAATAGCTTCCCTTCTATTGCCTTGGTCTTTATTTTCCTGGATGTGTTAATTGAGCCAATGAAAAAGGAAAAAAATCAAAATAAAACCAACTTCAGCACAACACTTTGGCTTTCCAGCTGTGTTACACAGAGCATACAAGAGAGCCTCAAAGGAATTTGATCTATTGATGAGGGTAAGGGTAGAGGGGGCAGCAAGAGTGGGCAGGGGTTTTTCATGGCAGCGCAAGAATAAAGAGAAAACATCCACAAAGCAAACAGCAGTTCCTGAGGTGCACCTGTGGTAGGAGTAGGAAGGCAGGACAGTTCACCCTAATTCACTGGGCCTGCATGAATTCACTGAGAGGGGGAATTTCCTGTGGAGCAGGTGATGAACAAAGATACAGACTGCCGCAGTAGAGACTGAACATAACCTTTGGAGCGCCAGAGATGAGAGAACTGCTGGCTGCTGCAGCAGTGTCTTATAGTATGTCACAAAAATAAAGTGACACAGATCCTTGCTGCAACAGAAGTCACGTGGGACTGCAAAGCAGTGGGTTTCAGCAGGAGGAATACTCATTGTAATTCCCCGAGGGACCAGACAGTACACCCACAGGCAGCCAGAAGAGACAGCTTGGATCATCAAAGAATTTTGAGTCTTGAGAGCAGTGCTGAGATGTGAGAAAGAAAACTGTTGTGCTGGATTGCTCATGGTACAGATGCAATGAAGTGTACCCAGGATATGGATTTGGTACAAACTGGGATCCAAAGAACTGTAATTTTAACAGTCCTCATCTCTCTCTTGTGGACAGCAGTAACTGGATGGAATCCTACTATAGCTTGAAACATGCTGTACAGCCCCCTAGTTAAATGCTTCTAAAGAAATTCCTTTCTCACATAAGAGGCATTAGGCAGAGTATCAAGAGATTCAGAGTTCTGGAGCCAATTCTGCAGTTTCAGCTCTAAAGAAAATCATCTCTCTCCAAAGTACACGAGGTACAAAGTACATGAGCTAACTTTGAGAAAACATGTGGGAGTCTACCAGCTCTACTTTGTCACCCTGAGCGATGCAAGATGGTACCACATACTACTTACTGTGGGAGAACATACTGCTAGACTTGAGCAGAGTTAACACCTTCCTTCCTCTTATGCTCAAATACATGGGTAAATCAAGCACAAAATTAAGTCTCCTGCCAAACTCATTCCTCAGCATAGTTAATGACTTGCAGTAGTAACCAGAACTGATCTGGGTCAGTTCATCCTGTTTCAATCCTTTTGAAGAGCTGACACTGGACTAGTTTGTCATGAAGAGTGGCACAGAGCAGGCTAAAGAGAATTCCAGTCAACTGGTGGATGTATGCTATACAGTCTGATATATTCTAGGAGCCTGGCAAAATGCTTAGCTAACAATATTTGGAAAAAGAAAATAGGCAGCAGGAAGCAGACCAGCCATGCAGGCAAAATAATAAAAAGGATGATACTGGAGTCAGTTGAAAATTGGAACATAAGGATGTAAACCTTATGGATGTGAGAAAGTAGTTTTAAGTGGTACGTTATTCTGGAGGGGAAAAAAAAGGGTTCTTATCCCACTGTGTCCTTTGACACTATTATTTGAGGTTATTAGCTCAATTTTTAGATAAAATTTCATTCACGGGGTATTTGATAAAATAGTGCCTGGGGTTTCAATGAAGAAATTGGCAATAGCTCATGTGAACAAGGTGGGCTTTCAATGGGTTGTGAACGAAACTTAGAGATCTTATAAAATAGCCTGCAATGTGGAATCCTTGCTGAGTGAGTGTTTCTGGTGGGATTTTGCAGAGACAAGTACTATATCTTACAGTAAAGAGGGCTCAAAAGCAGACACAGCACTGTGGTTGTTCAAATCTGTACATGGCATAAAACTGCCAGAAAAGCAAATAGCACTAAGGACAAGGCAGTGAAACATTACTGAAAAAATGCATTTTTAATGCAGGCAAATGCAAAGCTATGCATTTAGGAGCAAGGAATGTGGCCATGTCTTCAAAATCAGTAATTTAGCTCTAAGAGCTGCAGAACTGATTTGGAGGCACAGGTTAAAGCAGGCATCTCAGTTGGGAACGTTAGCAGTCCTGAGATCTTCCTGCAAGAAGAGCTAGTACAATCCTCAGATTGGTAAGTAGGGCAGTGGGAGGAGGGAATTGATTTCACCTGATAAAATACTGGGCCAGCTACTGCTGGCCAGGCTTCTGTCTTACAAGAAGGGAGAATGTTGAAAAACTATAAAGTTCAAAAACTGAAGAAAATGCCTCACAGCAAGAAATTCAGCTGCTTAGCTTATTTCAGAGAAAAGCGTAATTAAATAATTCTCACTATCTTAAAAACTTAGCTGAATTAAAATACCAAAATCAAAAGGCACTTTAATTTAGCAGGAAAAGGCACAACAAGCAGTTATATCTGGGGGCTGGAGCCAAGTACAAAAAGAAGCAAAACTCTTAATGATGAAAGTTATTAACATTGGAACAAGCTCAAAGAAGTCGTGGATTCTCCATTCTGTGAAGCGTTCCAAACAAGGCTGCTTCAGTTAGATGAATTTGGATAGGTACAGAGGTAAATGTGTGAAACATGCAATGCCCAAAGGCAAATTGTCTCCAGAGGAATAGTCAAGGTCTTGGTTCTCTAATCAGACAAATGATGACCTGTCTGGAGGGTACTCCTGCTCTTTCACTGCATACCCACTTACCCTTTCCTACAAGTGGGGGAGAAGAGAGGGCCTGAGGATTAGGAATCCCTGTCTGTTGTGGGCTTGTGATTTAGTCACACATGTTCCCAGGCCTTGGATTCTAGAAATATGCCCAAGTCCTGCAAATTAGCTGTGGTTTTAAATGGCTGAGTAGGAGTAGGAGACCAATTCATTTGTTTTCACAAGAAAAAGTTAATTCATTCCAGTGGGTTGCAAACACAAGCTGAAAACTCTGTATTTTTAAGGCTTTTCTATTACTTTTTTTTAAAAAAATAAAGTCATATGCTATTTATAACTGGGTATTCATCTTTGTAGTTCAGAGCAGAAATGACTGACTGGGGAAAGGAGACTGCCAAGCATGGAATGAGGCCCTCCCCTGGTGATGCTGCATGTTTCTACTTAGATTTAGCAGTACCTAGAGGGTCTCACTGTCAGTGCTCGCTCCTCACATTGGGCACAAATTGACAGTGGATGCAAACTGACTGATGCTATCAGTTTATTATCCTACAGTAAAAGTTTCATATCTTTTCTCAGTGACTTCTTATAGGCAGCTCCACACAACACAAATTCATTCCTTCTTCCTCAACCAGCCAACTCCTTCCTATCCTTTGTGAGGCCGCCTCTTTCTGTCCATCACATGGGACCTTAACCTTTCCTCCTCACAGCACAACCAGCAAACTCTCAACTCCCCCTAACCAGCTAACTCTCTTCTTTAACACCCATCCTTATTGGACATAGCTGTGACCTATTAAGGGCAAGGTTGTTCCACCTCTTTGGTAATTGGTGCAGCAGCAAGTCATCGGGGAGAGACTGCATTCAGCACTATTTCTATTCTTTTACAATTCACCCACATCTCACCATTCATTAATGTGTGACTGGGTATGTAGAAAATAATGAGCTTCTAAAAGGAGAGAAGTTTTCCAAAATACCCATCACTTTTCACTATTTCCACGTTAGTTTTAATTGCTTCCCTTGAGATGTACAGACAACAGTTCAGAAACGGAAGAATGACGAACAATGGCAAAGTATCATGTAGCCTCCTATCTGAATAATCACCTACTGTATGTGGAGCAGGTGGCCAGGTGCTGGCAGAGAGAGCTGCAGGGCTGGGTTCTGTGGGCAGGGGCCAGCACTGCCCTGCAGGATGGTTTCAGACAACTTCAAGTTGGACCCAGCACAGGAGCACAGCATGGGCACAGCATGGGCACAGCTGGTAGCACCTCTGTGGAAACACATTTAAGATAGGGCAGAGGCAGGAGGATGGGACAAAAAGAGTGACAAGCAGCAGAGGGACACCAAAGTTGGAGGAGGAGGTGTTCCATTCTGGGGCAACCTCCCCCCCACCAAAAAAAACCTGTTGTTTGTTGTTATCCAAATCAGTGCCCAAAAATTTATCTCGATCAACAATAAATTAAGTTTAATTCCCTGAGTAAAGTCTAGTTTTCTCCCAACAGTAACTGGGAATTGATCTCCCTTTCTTTATCTCTACTCATGAGCTTGTTTACTCCAGTCCTTTTTATTTCATCCTGTATCCAGTTGGTTTCAGAGAAGGGAGTAGGAGTGAGCAAGCAATTGGGTAGGAGTTTCACTCATCCAGGGTCAACCCACCACATATTTTTAGTCTGAGATTATGAAATTTGTTCCTAATTATTCCTGAGAGATAAGACTGTATCTCACAAGAGACATGAATTTCAAAGGAAGAGTAATAGGCATCTCAAAATCAAAACAAAGGTGTTCTGCCTAAAACAGGCATAGTAACACTGCAGGAGGGATATGTCATTACATGTATTTTCTCAAACATTATGAAACTTTTTAGAAAAATAGATCTTTGTAGTAGTTTGAACATTGTGTTTAAAATTTTCTCTGAAATATGCCTGCAGCAATATGCTGTGTGAGAACTGAAAAGTACACATGGTGATCTATTTAATGGACTAAAATAATAAAATACAAGTCACTGCAGTTAAAAATATGCAGATGGTTTAAAGTCTTCACTAGTTGCTATCTAGATATCACAAGCTGTTGAGTTTTTATTTCCCTTAGTAGTATTCCTTTTAATACCAGTGGGATATTTAAGTTAATAAATGCCACTGGTAATTATTATTCAATGTAGTTGACCTTTGAAAGCCAATAATCACAGTGAAGCACCATATAAAATGTTGATTAATATACAGGACAGGCAATTTAGTTAGGGTCCCATTTCATCTTTCCATTGCTCTCAACATGACAGTCGAGAGAAAAGCAACTCAGCCATACAAAGAGAGACACAGAGCATGAACAGGTGTGATCAGTGTTCCTCTCTGTCTACCTTGAAATCACCTCACAAGAGATTCTTCTTCAATTTTGATCAAAAAAGATTTTTAATCTGATTTTATTTTCTTGTCCTCACATCTCTTCAAAGCAGGATAGACACAGGGAAGATTCATCCCCAAAGATACAGGGAGAGAGTGATGAGTCTTTCTTGTTGCTGCTGTGAGGGTCAGGACAGCCAGCTGCAGCCTGTGTAGAGCTTTACTCCTCCCAGCGATGACAAAAGCAGCTGTGGCTCCAAAGCTGCTGTCAGCTCAGAGATGATTTATTATGGGTGATCTGTCATGGGCTGTCCCAGCTGTGCTTCTGTGCCACCTCTTCAAATAAATAAGAAGCTTGGCATCACAGTGAACACCACCCTCCTGCCAAGCAACATCACCTTTCTGTCCCCAGTACTCTGCTACGATCTTCTACGTGCACAGCAAGGGCTGTGTGACAACACTTGAGTCACATCATCGTCACATCGCTGGTTGGCTGTGACAAAGCAGTTTTCTGGCAGGAGAAGGCATCAAGCCATGATGGCCTGGGGCAAGGCAAAGGTTATTCTCTTCCAGAGTTAAGGCAGCATTGAATAACAGGGCAGGTGGACCAAACTCAAGGGTTTTCTGTGGGGCTCAGCATGGTTTCTACTCTGCAGCGTGGGGATACCCAGTGACTACTCCCATATGTGGTGAGACTCAGGGGCATAAATGAAGCTGTGTAACAGCAGCACAGGTTCTCTGCAGTCAGTGCAGATGTGTGTTTGTGTCATCTGATGTACCCATCCTTAATTCCACTTGGAAGGAAAAAGGCAGTTGCTCCTTTCAGCCAGCAGCTGCCACTACTGCCTTTCTCTGTCTCAAAACAGTTTTGAGGGAGAAAGTATTTGTTAAGCAGGTGGACTTCTGTTTCTTTGAGGGGGTTGTTCCTTTACTGGAATAAAAAAGCAGGGGGAAGAAGGGGACTTGAATTGGCAGCATTTATTCCCTTAACTTCTCAGCACCAGCTGCTTTGGCTTCTGAAAGTCCAGAGTAATAACCCTGGTGCTTTTACATGGATTGTTAAGCTTTGTATTTAACCACTATCACAATATAATACATGTGGCTGATGCTGCAAAAAGCTCACTATACAAAGCGGGATAACCAGGAAGAAAAATGAGAAGGGGGACTTCTGATAAGCTCCACCCTCAAAAATAAACTCTTTCCAGGTTATGTGACATGATGCAGTGCAGATGTTGAGTTTGATCACATCTTAGTCTTAGACTCTTGGGACTTTTCTCTGCCTCATGAAGTCCAGAGGCACTCAGGGGATGAATTGAGTTCCAGATGCTTAAATTCTAATTGAGATTTGTAGGATTCTCAGTAGTATCTTAGATTGGTTTGTTCTTAGATGTTGTTTGATGATGCCTCTCTTTTATCATTTTCTGTGAAAATCAGCAAAATCAGGCTGACACAGAAGGTGCTGTGCTTGGATAGATGAGGTACCCTGAAATGAGTGGGATAAGACATGCCCCAGTGCAGGTTATCTGCTGGTTACTCTTGCACCTTATTTGCAAAGCTGCCTATGAAACCTTGGCCTCCCTTTGCTTTTACTTAAGTTGTGCTTCCTGCAGAACCAAACACATTTCTGTGCCAGCCCAGTCTGTGCTGTGACTGCACTGGACAGGAAAGATGGACACCCCATAATGGGAGAAGCATGATGCTAAGTCTGGAGGGCTGGGTAAGTGAGCAGCAAGCTGAGATGTTCCATTCATCACATATCAGATCTTCACAAAAGAAAACAGATTGGCAGTTTTAATAGAAATGTCTGTTCAATATTAAAAGTATGCTTTAATTCTTTTCTCATTTATTAAAATAAGGAAACCTGGAATTTCTTTGACAAAAAGGATTGGATGCAAGCTAATTTTTTTTTATACCTTAAAGAAATGTTACCTAGGAATTGCATACAACCCTGAGTACTGCTTGTTTTGTCAATGTATTGAAGTACTGGATTGTATTTGGAGACTCAGAATGCATTCTTGACCTCCTTAGAGTCTTTTGAATTTTTAATGTGAACCACAATGGGGATATGCAGTTGCTTGTGTCTTCCCACAAGCTTTGCTATTCACAAACATCATATTAATCCTGTAATATCTGGTATTTGTTGGTTGAAAAATGCTCTGGTTTTTCTTGGTAGCAGAAGTTGGTGGGTTAATATGTGGTCAATGCTAACAACTTCTCTGTGAGTAACCTGCCAGCCTTCCATGGAAGGTGTGAAACCCTCCCATGGCATTTGAGGTGTAGGGAGACAAACACCATTGAAAGACAGCGTGGATAATGTTCAGCACAACAAAGAACATTGCATCTCTGGAATGGTGCTGCTCTGGGCCTGCAAAAAAACGAACAAACCGACCAGCAAACCAACAAAAACCCCTTTGTCTCCAGCTTGAATGTGCACATGGTTTTTATCCTGCTACTATGTCTTCTCAAGCTTAGAACTATTCATAGGTAGGAAATAGAAATTCTCAGTCAGAGGTGAACCTTCCTCTCCCTTTCTCCCCCACCTGCTGGGGAAGACAAATTGTCTGTCCCCCTCCCACTGCACCAGGAGCAACTTCTTGCCAGAATACATTTGTGAGAGATCAATTTAAGTAAAAATGCATGTTCCAGTGTGGTCACTGATCCACTGATCACTTTGTATGTGATAAAATAGACTAAGGGCAAGGCTGGGAAACAACCCAGCCCAGCTTCCTGAATGTCAACAGGGAAGATATTTACATGAGAGGAACAGTAGAGAAGACGTCTACATTTATACCTTATAGACACAATGATTCCATATCAAGAGTAACGGGATTTTTGCTTTTGATATGGATATCATCACTGCCATTAGGTAGTGAAAATTAAAGCTTTGATTGATTCAATAATTTAAACGAGTTTAAATATGAATTTGTTTATGAAAGAAAGTTTAATATGAATCAAGATAGCATAGTGCTCTGTAAACTGACTAGAGTTCAGTTCAGAGTTTCTAGATTTAGACGATATAAACAGCACCATTCTTAGTTTTGTACCATGTACAATGTCATGATCATGAAAAGTAGATTTAGCATAGGGTTTCTTTTACATACCTGCTACTCTGGGGAAAAGAAACAATAAAAATCAGGGCATTTATTTTACATAGAGATGGTATGCTTTGAGAATAAAACGTTTTTATTAAAAAAAACCAATAATAACGGAGATGTTTTCAGCAGAGGTAATGCGAGCTCGCTGCTTACTCCCCGGCGCCGGCCGCCCCTCTCCGTGGTGCTGAAGCGGCTCCCGCCGCCCCCGAGGGCGCGGGCAGTGCGCGGAGAGCCCGCCCTGCATCCTCCGCCTCTGCATCCCCGGCTGCTGCATCCCCCATTCCTGCATCCTTCCTCCCTGAATCCGCGGCCCCTGCATTCGGCCCCTTTCTTCCCCCTTCCCTGCATCCCTCTTCCCCGCATCCCCCGCTCCCGCATCCGCTCCCCCCCGCATCCGCCGCCGCCGCTGCGGCTCCTGCGCCGCCCCCGCCCCGCGGCCGCGCAGCGCCGGGCGGGCTCCGGCGGGGCTCCATGGCGGAGCGCGGGGCCTGAGGCGGCGGCCTGGGCGGCATGGAGGCGGATTTCGCCGCCTTCGGGAGCCCGCTGTGCGGCGAGGTCAAGCGCTTCTGCCGGCGGGTGCGGGAGACGTACCGGGAGATCCAGGAGGACCTGACGCCCTACAAGGATGATCGCTACTATCGGTACTGCCGGGCGCGGCTCCGGCCGGGAGCGGGGGGCGAGCGGGGGGCGAGCGGGGGCTTGGCTGCCGGGCATCACACGAGGAGCCCCGGCTGAGCGTCCGGGAGAGGCCGCCCGGTGCCGGGGCTGCTCCAGGCCAGCGCCCGGGTCCCGCAGCCCGGCGGCGGAGGGGCCGCTGCTGGATGTGCCGATCAGACAGCCCCACGCCTCTCCTCCTGCCCTCACCTGTTAACACCTTTACACAGGCAATCCCCATCTGCGTCCCTCTGTGCTACTTCTTTCCCACTGTCGTAATAAGCGAAGGGGATATGTTCTGGAGGCAGCCGCGAAACAATCCTGGAATAGGATAAGAATAGATTAGGAAAATGAGAGTGGTTGGCAAAGGTTGAGGTCAGAAGGGATACAGATACATGTACTGCGTGGGCTACAGCCACATTTCTTCTGAGCCTTGCCCCTGCTGTTTCCGTGACTGACCAATGATGGCTGGAGAGTATGGATGAGGTTACACAAGGCTAGGAAAGGCTCCGAGGGTGTTGGACTCCTGGGTTATAATTTAAAAGAATTTTTGAGCTGGAGGAAGGTTCCAAAAAAGCAGAATGAACATCAAGAGAAACAGGTGCTAGGAACTATGCAGAGGATGGATGCTGTTCAGCCACACAAATACAAGTTGGGTAACAAACAGTTATATGACATTTTTTGTCTAAAAAGGGTATAGAAATTGTAATCTTTTATAAAATAACCTCTTTTAACAGTGACATTGTCTTATACACGTGAAGAAGGTAAATGTAGAGCAGAAGCATAAGATCTGAGAGTTACACCACTTATTTTAGACAACATTCCACAACTTAGTGCAAGCTATGTCAGATTCTGAACACCACACTTCAAGGGCCTGCCAGTGGAAGAGAGGATAAGACAGGGATCTGGATAATCAAAAGTCAAAAACATAGCTTTGAGGAAAATTTGAGATTACTCCCCCAAAAGAACAAACATTGAAGTTGGAGGAATAGGAATTTCTCTAAAGAAAAACTTCATGTTCATCTTGGACAAACATTACAGAGTAATATTAACTGAAGCAATAAAAGTTCTTGCTAGACATAAAAAAAAAAAAATCTGAATGAGAAGAATGGCAAAACACTACAAGAAAGGATTATCCAGAGAGACTTAACATCTCCATCATTGGAGGTTTTAAAAAACTTTTGACAAACACATGCAAGGAAAGTCTTAGATCTGCCAGATGCTGTCCTAAGACAGAAGATGAGGTACCTTGTAAAGTCTCTTCCAGCTCTATTTTACTGTGCATCTGGGCAGTCTGCTTCTGCACAGTACCCCAGCTGTTCTGCTTAAGTCATTTGACTTCAGTATGTGTTTTTTCCCAGTGAAAGGGCAGGTGGTCCATTAGATTGAATTTATCTCATTATTCACACCATCAGAGACTACAGAGTCACAGAGCTTGAAAACACAGCTTGACAGCTTGGCAACATCTAATAAAACCACGGTGTTTCCTGGCAAAACAGAGTCTCCTTGCACTTGAGCCATGGGAGGTGATAAGGAGATGGAAATGTACCTGTGTGCATCTGGCAGTCTGATGAGGAATATTTGCACTGGAACGGAGAGAGGAGAGATTAATTTGTGGAATTTGCAAGCAAGAGGTCCTGGGAGAGGCATTTGTTCAGCTTTATTTCCAGAAGAATCTTGAGCTCTCCAAGATAAACTGTTAATTAATTTTTGTGACCTTACGAGTGTATGGAAGGACTTTCTGCATTGAAAAGATGCTACCTCAGTGAATCAAATGAGCTTGTGGAGTTAGTTCTAGATTGCCCTTTCTTCAGTGACAATACCCCCAAGAACTATCAGCTGCTCGTCATCTAGAATGAAATGGAGTAATACTGAACTCTTAACATGGAAATAATATTTCCTGACTTACAAGTCATGCTAGTACTTCTCTGCATTACCAAGATTTTAACCTAAGTGCTGTAAAGTGAGTTTCTGTTACTGCCACTGCATACCTGCTGTTCTGGCCAGTGTTTCCCTTCAGCACTATGGATGGATGTAGCAATGGCGCCTTTCTTTTTAGATTCCTGGTGTGGAGGAGTGTTTCTTGATGCTACCATGCATTCTTCTTACAGGCAACTCTCACTTATGGGAAGAATTCAATTCTTGATCCTCTTGTCCCTCTTTGTTTTACTCAGGACATTTAGTCAGGTTATAAATGAGCACACCCTGGGATGTAATGTAGAGACTTACTGCTCTGACAGCAGAAAGAATTTTGGAAATTTGACCAAGGAAATGCTGTGTGGCTTGTCTTTACTTCAAACCAAGGAGCTTCTCTAAAATAACCATGTTACTAAAAGCAAATAACATACTAGATCAAAAAAAATAAAATAAAAAAGGGTAAAACCATATTTAAAGCATGTGTTTTCCCTTTCACCCTTCTCTGAGTGCCAACCAGAAAACACAAAATTGGGAAGCCTGGAGCAGAGCTGATAGAGAAAAGGAAAACCACCAAGCAGTCAGTCCCCTTTGTGACCCTTGACTCAGGAGTGCTTGCTGTAAGCTGTGCTGTATGTGCTTATTTTTAGTGGCAGGGGACTCAATACACGGGGGTGGCCTAGCTCAGAGATGGCTGACAGAGCTGTTATCCCAAGTAACTGTCTTTTCGTGCCATGGATGGCTGAGTAATTTCTGATTCAGCTCTGAGGCCATCCCAGTTTAGTGACAGTTTTTGGTGATGTTTTCCTTTAATGCACAGTGCTCTTGAACGTACTGTCCAGCAGCTTTCTGTGAGCAGCCTGTTCTCTGGACACAGGGCACAAGTGAGGCTGGCAGACTCCTTGGCTATCCCAGCTTATGTCATCCTCACTCTGCAGAGTCCCAGGGCACTCATTCTCACTATAGAGACGGTGGGTTGTCCAAGTTAGTGAGTTTGTTCTTCCCAACAGCCCAGAACAGACTGTACCTTGTGTGTCCGGTGTATTTCCCCATGAGCAAGAGCTGCTTCCCTCAGTCATCTGGGAGACACCAAGAGATCAGGGCTAGCCATGGCTCAGCACACTGATGAACCCCATCTGTCTAGGTTAGGAGTTGCCTTTGGCAGACACGGCACTGCATGGTATGCTTGTCAAAGAGACCCTGCATTTACAGACTAGTAGGTGTGACATTCAATAACCTCATTGGTAACCCAAACACAAAGCTGGGCTGGACTCAGTGCACTGAAGATTAGTCTGTGGTACACCACGTCGTGCTTGGTGCAGTAGATAAGCTCAGAGAAGGCAGAGGAGAAAAAGTGTTACCCTCTCCCATGGGTCATGTGGACTGCCTTAAAGCACATCAGATTTATTGTAACAACTTCTGGACTGCTCTAATTTGTACCTCTGAAAAATTTCTCCAAGCAAGCCCCTTGAATGAACAGTTTGTTCATTTGCCTGATGTCTCCCCCTCCCACTCCCAATATGTTCCTTCCTCCTTCAGCATGCCTCCTGGCCAGGATGGCAGGGCAGGGAGAGCTGGCAGAGGGCTGGCAGATGACAACGCCCCTGCTTCTCTAAGCCACTTTGAGCAGACTATTGGTATGAAAAGAGCTTAGCACCAATGTTACTAAAACACATTTTTATCTCTTTGACATGCTAGCAGTGAGATACCAAAACTTACCAGAAGACAACAGGTTTCCCAATCAGCTGATGGATATTTTTCAGTGGGAATTTTGTAACTCTATCACCTAGCTGATGTTGAAGAGTTCAGCTTGCTGGAAACATTTTGATAGGAAATGCGTGCCTATCTGATAGACAGGAGAGAGCAGGAGGGTGGCCAGATTGTGGTCTGACATCAGAGTTGCATAACTGCAACATGGCATTCCTGAAAAATCAATTTCTAGGTTAATGAACACATCCCACTGACCAATCAGCATATACAGGGAAGCACAGTGTTGATGCTTAATTTAGTAATAATACCCAGAGACTGAGATAAATGACCTACAATCTGCCCTGCTTTAAACAAGGGATATATTTTAAACTCCTATCAGGGAATAATATGACATTTTGTACATCAAAAAGAAAATACTATATATAGGACATCACGAAAAGTATATTTTTACTTGCAGCTTTAATTAATGCTTGATATTACATAGACAATCCTCAAATCATGTGGGAAAATTTCATTGACTGGTTCTGCTCCTTTTGCAAAAAGACCAGAGAATACCACATCATTTCACTCAGCAATAAAGAGAAGCTGTTAATTTTTCCTTAGAGAACTACTACCTGTGTGCTTCAGAGAAGAAACTTTCCAGAAAGTTTCCCAAGAAAGCTGTTGTGATAGAATACACATTTCTTCCGCAAATCTTCTACCAGGGCTCAAAGTGCAAGTCTGTGAGAAGCCATGGAGTCAAGAAGACCTCGTTGGACATCTGTAGTCAAAATTCCTGGAAGGTACATGATGCCTTCATCCTTGACCCAGACAGGATCTTCAGTGGCTGCTTTGAGCCACAGCTGGTACCTTTCTCCTGTTCTTTCAGGGTCTTGGCAATTGGAAGAACCTGAAATACCCCAATGTGAAGTATATAGCTTGGGCCAGAAGGCCTGAAACAGAAAGGGGAGGATGAGACGAACACTGTAGCTTCATGATTGCTTTAAACTGCCACAAGCTGGCTCTGTGGCTGGAAGAAACCATCCTAGCTCTCATTTCCCTGGTCACACATTTCTGCTCTCTTCCTCATCTGCCCACAATTAATCCTTTACCTGCACAGTAACTGAGCAACTGATTCTTAAGTGACCTTTAACTCAGATGATTTCCTTTATTTGATTCACCAGTCTACTGCACTAATATGTGTGCAAAATAAAGAGCCCCAGCTAGAGAGAGGCTGGATTTCACCTGTTGTCACTGTAGCTGTAGGTGTGAGCCATGAAAGTGTAAACTGGCCACGAAATAACAGCTTTAGTGCTAAGGAGGTCAGTGTAAGCAGAATCCAGCTGAGCAAGTATTCAGCCTCTTATTCATAGCTCACACTCTCTTCTCTTGTAAGCTTCATTCATCTCACACTGTCCAGCTCCTACAACAGATGAGGCAGATAGAAGCTTCTTGCACTATTTTGTTCCAGAGCAGGTCAGAGAAGGCACTGAGCAGAACCTTCTTGGAAGAAGCAGAGTGAGACTGACTGACTCTGTGGAGACAGAGGAGTTTCACAGTGTCTTCTAAGTGTTTAGTTTGTAAACTCAGTGCCAAAATTTTCACAAAAAATAGCATGCAATGTACATGTTTACAGTGTATTCACAGACCTTTGAAAGTTGGTAGATGGCAAAGAGAAATGTGGTCCCATGGCTAACTGAAGTGAGCTGGATTACAAGCTCTGCCACCCACATTGTTCTCCATGTGACTTTTGGCAAGGCTCAGCCTTTCTGTGCTTCAAGTTTCCTACCTACTGAGTGAGAATAACATATTTTTGGTTTGAGGATAATAAATTCACGTTAGTGAGACACCTGAGTGCCAGAGGGATTGGAGTAGTCCTTGGAACAGCTCAATTGTGTGCACACAAATGGAAGTGTAACTGCAGAGAGTTATAACTCTACAACCACGCTTCCCAGAAAACTGGGAATGGTCACAGATTCTGTAAGCATCATTCCATCATTTTCTGGCCAGGGAGAACTTGTTGGAGAAGCCTGAAGTGTGCTGAAAGCAACACAGTGCATGTCATAGCCATCCATGACCTAATGACCAATTGTGGTTTGCCAGTGATAACTTGTTCTGAGCAGATACACTTTCTTCAGTTGTCCTGATTACTCAAAGCTTTATTTTTTTCCCCCCCAGTTAATTCTGGTCTACAGTTTAAACTCTTCTTGATTTAAAATGCATGTACATCTTTTCTTCATCAGTTGGTACAATGTATTTCTCAGGGCAGCTATTTTTATGAGATTACTAAGTGATCATCAGTGCTGTAAATCACAGATGGGATAAATACCAGTATCAATGACTAAATTAATTCTCAGCATGTTTTTAGGTTCAGTGGTGTTACATAAGAGTCATACTGGGTCCCACAGGTCACAAGTAATGACATAACTGCCCCCAGAGTAATGTAATAAAATGAATAATATTATTAATCCTAAATACTTTTTAAAAGGAAATGCAGTAAGACCACGGTATCATCTAAGTAAGCTTTTAATGAAATTATTTAACTGTTGAAGAGATAATTTTTAAATTATATGTTGTCTGATCTATCTAAACATTTTGGAGGTCATCCCAAAGTGGCTCTGCCTTATGCACATGACAAACATGAAAGCCAGGCAGTTACTCTGAATTTCATTCAAGACTACACGTCAGGTATTCCCACATGTTTTAGTAACTGCAGTGTTGACTTTCTATAAGCAGATGTTAGAGCTATCAAAAATGAGTATAAAATATAGGTTGGCGAACCCCTATACCTTCCTGCTCTTTACCATCACTTCCCAGATTGGCAATCTTTGTTGCCCAGTCTTAGGACATTCAACAGAAATTCAGAATAGAAATCCAGCTTCAACTTAAGATTGTGCAAGAACAAAACACTGTTAGGTACGAACTAGAGATTTTTATTACATAGTGTGTGTAAAGTAGTTGCTTACTCTTAGGATTTAATTTCTGCTTCTTGTGAGCTGACTGAATTCTCTGCAAACATGGTACATCACTAACATCCCTTGAATACCACAAAGCTTTGTGCAGATGACTGCACTGACAGCATTTTAATTCCACTGAAAGAGCTGGTAAATAAAATAATTTACAACCCAGGTGGCACTAAACACGTGCATGTTCAACACAGATATGTCACATTGGGCCTTTTGCTGAAAATGGATGGGTTTAGACTGGACTCAGAACCACTTCTCTGTCTGAAGTATTTTCTGTTTATATGGTTAAATTTCCCTCTGCTACCTGTAGTTGCTACTACTATAGCACAAGCTGATAAAGCACACTGGAAATGTGGGAAACACTGCTGTTATCCCGATGCAAAATACATTTGGCTTCACAACCAAGAGCATGAGATTCAACTCGAGCAAGTGCTGGGTCCTATACTTTGGCCACAACTCCGTGCAGTGCTGTAGGCTTGGAGAAGAGCAGCTGGGAAGTGGCCTGGCAGAAAAGGACCTGGGGGTGCTGGTCAACAGCAGCTGAACATGAGCCAGCTGTGCCCAGGTGGCCAAGAAGGCCAATGGCATCCTGGCCTGGATCAGCAATAGTGTGGCCAGCAGGAGCAGGGCAGGGATTGTCCCCCTGAACTTGGCACTGGTGAGGCCACACCTTGAGTCTTGTGATCAGTTCTGGTCCCTCACTACAGGAAGGACACTGAGGGGCTGGAACAAGTCCAGAGAAGGGAAACAGAGCTGGTAAAGGGTCTGGAGCACAAGGCTGATGAGGAGAAGCTGAGGGAGCTGGGGTATTTGGCCTGGAGAAAAGGAGGCTCAGAGGAGACCTCATCACTCTCTACAGCCCCCTGAAAGGAGGCTGTAGCCAGGTGGGGGTTGGTCTCTTCTCCCAAGGAACCAGTGACAGGATAAGAGGAAATGGCTTCAAGCTGCACCAGAGGAGGTTCAGGTTAGACACTAGGAGGAATTTTCTCACTGAAAGGATGATTAGACATTGGAACGGGCTGTCCAGGGAGATGGTGAAGTCACCATACTTAAAGGTGTTTAAGGAAATATTAACGTGGTACTCCGTGCCATGGTGTAGCTGACACGGTGGTGTTAGGTCATAAGTTGCACTCGATGCACTCGATGATCCTGGGGGTCTTTTCCCACCTAACCGGTTCCCTGATTCTTAATGTAATTTTGAACCCGCAGCGCTCGGCAGGCCAGGACTAGCCGGCGCACCAAGGACAAGCTGGCGTCCTATCGCACTCCCTGACCCCTGAGGGCTCGCCCTCTCTCTCGCTCTCCCTGCCGGCGGAGCGCGGGCGTGTGTCCCCTCGGGCTCGCCGTAGCGCCCCCCTCTCCCCGCCCCCTCAGCTGGCCCGCGGCCGGGGCGCGGCGGGGCCCGTGACGTGTACGGGGCCCGTGACGTGTGCGGGGCCGCGTGGCGGCCGCGCGGTGACGCACGCGGAAGGCGTCGCGCGGCGCCGGCTGTGCCACGGCGGCGGCGGCGGCGCGCGGAGGAGGTGCCGGCACTGCGCGCGCGGCGCCGCGATGGAGCCGTGAGTGGGGGCGGGGAGTGGCTGCGGGCGCGGGGGGCGCGCGAGCCTGAGGGGCGCCGGCTCGCTCGGGACCGGGTCCGGGAGAACAAACTCTTTTCTCTGAGGGAGGAGCCGAGTGTTGTCATTCACGGAATCACAGAACGGGCAAGCTGGGGAGGGACCACAGCCTTTGGCCATCTGGTCCAGCCTGCCTGCTCAGGCAGGGTCAGTCCTAGAGCACGTGGCACGGAATTGCGTCCGGACGGGTCGTGAGGGAGGGAGACTTCTCAGTCTCTTTGGGCAGTCTGAATCTAATTCAGTTTGTACACGCCATTCTCGGCAAGGAAATCAGCTCGCCTGATTTAAATAAATTCAAGGGTAAAGAGGGTTAAATGAATGTTTCTGAGGTAGTGGCTCGCCACCGTCAGAACCCCGAGGGTGACTGCCCTTTTCTTTAGAGGAACGCTGTGTTTGCCTTTTATAGGGAGAATAAAACCTCCCCTCCCCCCCGGTATCTTCACTCTCAGATTGCTTGCTAAAGGAAAAAGAAAAACTTGTTTTCCCGGATATTTCTTGGCATGGACAGAGCCATAGCCGTGATTAATTATTCAGGCTTAGATGAATACAACAAACAACAGCTGAAAAACCAAAAAAGCTAACCCACCCCGTGCACACATGCAGAGGTAAAGCACAGCTATGTTTATCTGTCAGTTGTCATGTAGCAGTTCTGTATAGTACTGACAATGTTAATTTTATGCCTCTTTTTATGTAGTGAAGTGCTGCCTCATTAGCTATTAACCTTTGTGGAATACATTTGCAAGAAATTCAAGGTCTTCTGAGGGACACCAGAACAAGCAATGTCTTTAAACCACGAGCAAGTGCAGGGTGTATGGATAGCCCCAGTACTGTGAACGTAGGTAGCATATATAATTATTCAAATCAAAGTGGGTTTGATGGTTCTATTTGGGAATGAGCCTAAAATAGAGAAGAGCAGTTGGAGGCAGAGATGTTGAGGCTAGGATTTCAGAAAAGCTGCTGTGCATAAAAGCAAGTTATTTCTGATTTTAATATCACCTCTGTGCCTACCTACTGCTTAATCTCAGTTTCACCACAGCTCTCCCTTCTTTAGGGTTAGTCTTAAGTGAAAACTATTATGTAACAGGCTCTGTTTTTTTATGATGGTCTTCATTAAAGACTGTTGTGCAGTCATGAGAAGAGATTTGAAGATTAGAAATGTCCTGAGAAACATTTAGCTGAACCTTTTGAGACAAAACTTTACTCCAGAAGTAAGATGGAACCCACCTTTACATCTCATGTATGAATGGCTACTGAAAGATTGCAGTTGTTATGAGTGTGTGTTTCCAAAGTTAACTCTGTCACAGGCTTCACTAGAGCAGTTCAGTTTTACTGAGTGCTATTTGAGATGTCTAAGTACAATATTTCTCTGTATCTCAGTGCTTTCTCCTCCTTTGCAGTCAGTTTCAGACACAAGTTAATTATAAACCACTCTGAGTTAGGATAAAGCTGAGTGTAGGTGGTAAAAGCTGCCTGAAAGACTGCAGACAGTTGGATGGCTAGTCTTGAGCTTTCGACTGCTGTGGTTGGGCTGATTAAAGTATCTTCCACTCTGCTTGGTAAAGCAAAGCACAGTTCTTTACCCGTTTGAACAAGTGCATCCAGAGTAAGGAATCGTTTTTGTTTTTCCCATAGATGTGTTTCCAGCATTTCATTCTTTATTGGGCCTTTCAGATGTAAGATGGAGGCTGTCAGTGGGGCATCACCAACTTACACTTACTTATAAACTTCATAAAATCTCTTTCCAAAAGGCAGGAGTTAAACAATGAACTTATGGGAAGGTGATTTTACCTGCTTTGTCTGTCGGCTGGTGATAGGTGCAATGAGACGCTTCAGTCTACACAAGGAAGTTCTGCGACTGCGGCGAGGGGCAATGAAGCATGCCTCACCTGATAGGAATGCTGTAAATTGTTTGCCCTCATGAGAAATGCAGTTAAGATTTGGCTGAGTTCTTACATTTGCTGTTAATAAAAGTGTCCATGTTGCCTTACTGACCTCTAAAGCAGCACATGTGGTCAGTGGCCTAAGTGAGACTTGAGGAGTACAGGTGTGAATGAGAGGAAGACACGGGGTATGTTCCTTCTCCCTGTGTCTCCACTCTGGGCTGGATACAGCATCCCTGTTGGCATAGGTGTACACCTACCCATTCTGACTGCTAGGTGCTGCACCATCTGGAGGGCAACTGGAATAAAGAACGAGCCAGTGTCAGAAACCTGTTTCTTCAAAAGCTCACAAAACACAAACACATCTACTGGCTTATGGGTAAACCAAGGTGCTAATTGCCAGTGGTTGTAAAACCCTTGGCTGGATGGGGAACTGGGAGCTTTCCTGTAATGAGTGTGGAGTATTTCAGTGGAATTAAAATGTTGTCATTGCAGTCATCTGCATAAAGCTTTGTGGTATTTTTCACATTTGCATCATGCATTGTGAAATGTCTGCAGAAACTTTGAAATTAGGGAATTTAGCAAAAGAACCAAGAACATGCACAGCAAGTCAGAAATATCCTGCATCAACCTGTAGCTGTTAGGTGGATGCCCAGATGTGAAGTATTCAGGACAACACAAATATATGTTAAGCTTTACTGCAAACATGACATTCTTCCAGTTGTCAGCTGTGCTCAACCCACGGGCTTTCCTGTGTTGAGAGATCCTCAATATGTGCTCTGCCACGAAACATTTGGTATGTACTTTAAATCTTATAGGTAATTTAGGCATGTCCACATTTTATGTACTGTTTTTATATGTCAAGGGTTTTCTTGTTGAGATTAATACTTTGGTATCTCAAGATAATAATATCCCATACTTGTTGTACTTAGGTAGACAGGGAATACCAGGTCATCTGTGGAACTGAAGGAGACCCTGGAGCTGATGGAAAGATGCACCTTGGTTAGTTGTTTTAGTACTAGTACAGATTCAGTGGCTTTAACATGGTTTAAGTGCATGAAGGCTGAGGTTTTAAGACATTGATGTAGGAAAAATACTGCAGTCACATCCCTGCAAAAGTTGTGCAGACAAGTTCTGGTTTGAAATTCCTCTGTTAATTGGCATTTTTAAAAGTCAAAATCCTATTTGTCTGTGAGGCTTCTGTGTGACAATCTAGTACTGCTTATGTGGCAATTACTTGGTCATTTAATGTATGGTTTGTGGTTTTTGGCTGTACAATCAGCTGTTGTGACCTCTGGACTGATGCAGAGTTTCTGCTGTGTGTAAAGGTGTGTGGCAAGTATTTTGCAGGTGCTGTGCCTGGAGTCCTGTACAGCTAGTTTGTGCAGACTCCTGACATTTGCAGATACTTGCTTGCAGTTCTTCTGTAGGATTTTCCTCCCTTCCCCACCTCCTTTATGTGTTAATAAATTTAGATTTGGATCTCTCAAACTTTAAAGGAATGATGCAAGTTGGTTTTGGTAGTGCTTCATTTGGAGAAAATGCAGTGATTCTCAGAGAAGATAGAGGTTGTTATTGTTAAATCCTTTTACTGGTTTATAGTGAATTGTTTGCCTTGCTTTTAAGGGCTGTCACGCATGCAGCACATGGTACCTGGTCCCAAAGTTCAGGCTGGGCTTATGGGAAGGATTTTACCACCATTTCTGCAATTCTTTTTCAACATGGTGAACCAAAAAGAGTACCATTTAGCTGGTGAAAAGAAGAAAGAAGTTTTATTCCAAGTTAAAAGGGAGGGAGCTCTGTCATTAAAGTCTTTCCGTTTCGTTTCTTTCCATGCTGGTGCTCATGCAAATTTATTGAAAAACAGCACCACCATGCCATCAACCTCCTAGTCCTACAGCTTTTCCATTTAAACTGTACAGATTCCTAGGGTCATACCTCCTGGAACAGCAGTAGAAAGTCAGGTATGTGGTAGCTCAGTTTTGGTGTAACTCAAGAGGAAATGTTGGCTGTATTTTGAAACACAGTGGATTTGTCCACCTTATGTAGGATTAGTTATTTGATCATATTTTCCTTAGACTGACAGAACTGGAAGTTACCTGTTCTCCAGGGAATGCAATTGGTATTTTTAATGTACACCCACACCCCTGCCCCCCTGTTTTGTCTTGAACCTAAATGATAACCACCAATGTGTAGTGCAAGAGATGTCATTGCTTGTATGTGTATTTGTATTTAGGTGTCCAGTAGAAACCTTGAGTTCAGGTTTTTATATCCCAAGCTTTGGTGGAGCTCAGACAAGAATTCAAAGCCTGAGCATGCACATCTAGCATATCTGGAGGTCTGCCCTATTCCTTGTTAGGTATGATCCTGCAGGGTTGAAGTATATTTATAGGGTATAGACAACTCATCAAGATCCTGTGCAGGTAACTGAGTTGTTAGTGATGACTGTCCCTTTAGATTAAGCTCTCATTGTGGGAGACATAGAGTCTTGGATGTTTAAGTTAATAATGTATAAAATAACATTAACAACTTTTTCTCCCTTTAAGAAATGTTTTCAATTGCTCAAGTTTTAGGACAATAGAAAACCCTAGCATAATAAAAAATTGGGAAAAATTCATACATTTTGGAGCACAGATGATTAATATCTTGTTTCTTAGTGTTACATGTTACCTCAGGGTTTGGTTTAATTTTCTTTGTTGAAGAATGAATGGGGTTTATTTTCTACCCTTTTAGAAATATGACCGACACTAATTCTGTGGTTTCTTTTGCTCCCTATAGGCTGGCTCCGATGCGATTGTATACACTGTCCAAAAGGCATTTTGTTTTGGTCTTTGTAGTATTCTTTATTTGTTTTGGTCTGACAGTCTTCATAGGAATAGCAGGTAAGGATGTTCTCTTTTTAAAAGATTACAGTTCTCATATACTTTGTCTAAACCTGTTGGTATTTACAGGGGTATTTAAATGCTAATGAGCTTACTGCTCCTGAGATGTCTGAGGAAGCATTAGAATTGACAGGGACAGGGAAGTGTTTCTTCCATCTCACTTCTTCATGGGGGTACTACCTACAAAGACTTGGTATTTGCAACTGCTTTGCAGGGGAGAGCCAATAAAATGAGACAAAAGCAGCTTCATTGCAACATAATTTTTCAGCAGCCTGCTACATTAGCCGTTTTTCTTTGTATTTCTATCTGTAAAATGGTAGTGCTAGTGATTTCCTGTGAGGAGTCTGAGGAAGGTGTTTGTAAAGCCTTCTAAATGTTTGGGTGATAAGTGCCGCAGAAATACAAAATATTTTGGTGTAAAAATATGAACTTCAGTTGTCAAACATATACAAGCTTGGGTCTCTGGTTTCAGAGATCTTTTTGAGAGTCCTAACGTGACCTGGGAGGCTAAGCACATAGTGCCTGGGTACTCAAGCTGGAGATCAGAGAGATTTGTGGTAGTCTGGTGAACAAAGATGCAGTATCACTAGGGAGTTGAAAAGCTTGGGACCCTTCTTTATTTCATGCTGGAAAGCTTTTCCAGGGCTAGAACATATTTGAAAAATAAGTCAGTGTGCTCTCCTAGCAGTGTTAAATAAACTAGTACTCTGCTGTCAGGAGAGCTTTATCAATACAGAACTTAAGTGATGGGGAGAAGGGGAAGGAGGGACTGATACTCATTAAGCAGTCCACCCCCTATATAAGAATTACTTTAGGTTGTTACCATCTTCCTCTGCTTTACTGCTGACTTCCACATCTCTCAGCCTGTCCAGTGTGTTTTCCTGTGCCCCTCTCTGACACTTTTTGACCTGTCTGTTGGGTTGTCTCTACCTCTGCCCTGTCCTTCACTTCCTTTAGAGTGAGAAGGGCTGCCCAGGCCTGGGAGCTATCTAGTCCTACCTGCCTTGGAAAGAAGGGTGTGTTGTTTGGAGGCAGCTGTTTAGGCTTTTATGTCCACCTGTGCCTTGTAGGCAGTACGTTTTTCATAATAGCCTTCAATAATAAAATTTGTCTGTGAACAAATTCTTTCCTGCTGTTTGATTTATTAGAGCAGCTGAAAGTCTAAATAGGCTTTCAGTTCGTAAAGGTTAACCACTGATATTCCTGTCACTTGCTGAAGGATGCTGAAGGGCATTATTTGGCCACTAAAATACTGCATAAACACATTTGCAAAAGTGCATTTTATGACAAAGGAAAAAAAAATTATTTAATTTAGTGTAATTTGGCAATTTGGCTTTAAAACTGAACCATATTTGTAGTTGTGTTCTTACACGTCCAGGTTGCAAAAAATGAAAGTTGTTTTATGTAAGACTAGACAAAAAGCAGTGCTCCTGGAAGGGAAAATGGAGTGTTTTGTTCTTAATCAGTAGCAGAACCTGAGAGGGAGCTGTGCTGGTGTATTGTGTTTGCAGGCAGAGTAATCTGGTGATATGGTTACCTTTGGCCCAGGGGACTTGGCTGCTGTAAGCAACTCTTGCTCATCTGTACCGTGCTGTGGTCCCGGGCCTTGCCTGTGATCCCCTTCAGGAGCCGGCATGGCTGTGGGATTCTTGTCCTTTTAAGATTGGTCTGCTGGATAGTTTGGCTGATACTGTTTATTATTATAACTAGAATATTTTTAAAAGGATGCTGTTTACCTTGGGAGGAGACCCACTGAACAATTACTGTGATATTCCTCACGGCTTTTGTTGACAGCTGCTTGCTTCCTGTGAATAGAAGGAGGGGCCCTAACAACAGAATGCTGCCTCAATAAATGGTACAGTCTGAGAAAAGCTCACCAAACCCACTAAGTAAATGAAAGTGTGGAAGATACATCCGTATTTTCTGTGCTACTTAAATATGCCATTGCCCACACTCAACATCTATACCTGCAGTTGGGAAGCCTGGCAGAACTCTTGATTTCCATCTGAGAAATCAAGACAGTTTGACTGAAGACGGATGCTGCTCTTACAGTTCCTGTAACCCAAAACAGACACACTTGTTTGGTCTTTTTTCCAAGTTGCAATCGCTTTCCTTCTCTTTTCACAGTGGGTCTGTCTTATCTTTGGGGTGAGACAAGTTCAAAGAAAATCCAAGGTGCAAAACTCATTTTCTGTAGCTTTGCAGTACATTACCTTAAGGTGGTTCTTTGCCTTCATCTGTTATTATGTTAAGTGATTGAGACAAAAAGTAAAACAATAACTATTTAAATTAGTCTCCATTTGTTAGTCAGGAAGCCGCAGCATCATTTTGTTTCAAAAGCTTTTCACTTGCTAGAGAAGAATCAGTTATAGCACTAGAACTTCATTATTTGGTTGCTGTTCTTAAAAGCTTTGAGTGTGATTTCTCAGTCCCAATATTGGTTCATATCTTCCAATAAAGAAATAACCCTTAAAAAAGGCTAATTCTATTTGTTTCATCATGACTTAATTACTGGTATGTGATGACTTACCAACTGTGAACACCCACTGAAACTCAATTATGCTTGTTAAAACAACATATGCCTTTCAAAAATCTGGTTTATATGTACTTCAGAACGGGACAGTTCAGTGATGCAGAGCAGACTTTTCAGTGGGTGGCTGTCAGTGATGTTGTGCTGCAATTCTAATATGAAATTCTGGCTGTGATGGCAGAAATTCTTAATTTTTCTTTTGAAGTTAATAATAATAAACCCAAGTTAAGTTAATAACAATAACCCTATTAGGGTTATTATTGTTATTAGAGCAGTTGTAGGAGCCCAAGCAGTGCTGCATGTTTAGAGCTGTGATGACAGCTAACCTGTCTTGGACAGTGATTCCATGGTGCTCATTTATAAACTTCTTTTCCATTGTTTCTCTGTAGTAACTTTGAAGTGTTTGGTCTTTATGAGAAACTGCTTTTATTGCATAATTTTTATAATACTGAGTTTGTGATTGAAAGAGCATATTTTGAGGGTTAAAAGACTCCATTAAGTTGCCAGACCAAATATATACAGGGAGAGACCATTTGAACAGAAGGATTCACAACCTGAACACACAGATCTTTTCCTACTCTTCCCTGTCACTTTCCTGGTTTAGTCTTTTCATGTTTTGTGCGCATAAAAACACGTGTGCTTTCCGCTTGTCCTCAATATCCCATGCTCTTTCATACCGAAGGGGAAATCATACTGCTGTTTGGAACCACCTTATCAGGGGCTGCACAGAAGATGGGGCTTTTCTCAGAGGTGCAACATGAGCTGGAGCACAAGAAATTCCAGTTAGATATTAGAAATTTTTTTTACCATAATGGTGGTTAAATACTGGCATAGGTTTCCCAGACAGGTGGTGGGAGTCTCTCTCCTTAAAGATGTTAAGGACTTAAGTGGACATGTCCCTCAGCAGCCTGCTCTAATTAAGCAAGGGAGTTCTGTAGCTGTGTGCTTTCATGACTGCATTCCCATAAAATCTTGGGAGATATATATACATGTATAGATAGATATATATATATAGATACATATTAATAAAAAAATACTACTGAAATTGTAGTACTTTAAACTACACATTCAGGGCTTTTGACATGGAATTCTTGATTTATAATTTATTTAATAATGCATAGAAACACCATGGCAGAGATGCTTAAAGGAACATGCAGGTCAAATTTAAAAATTATATTGAAATATCCAAGTGCTTTACCCTTTACCTGAAACATCTGAAAAGTGGAATATTATTTATGAAAGCCTATATTTACATCATCACTCATATGTATGCTTCAATATTATTTTCTTTCTTCCTTATATATTGTGTAGGTCCTAATGTAATTGAAACTTCTGTAGCAAGAACTGACTTAAATAACAGCCTGAAGGTAAGAGTTAATAAATATTGTTAGATTATATGAATGGCATTATTTGATGTTAGTAATATTAAATGTTTCCCTCCTTCTCCCCAGTTATTTTAAATATTTAAGCTTTTACTGCAGAATGTCTTAGTGGTGCTTTCCAGTTTGAAGCTGAACATGCAATATTGTACTACCACTGTGTTACTCCATGAATAGCCCAGGAGCGATTTCTGGTCTCTTACCGTTATGAGCAGGTCGGGTAGAGATTTCTCGTATGTTTCTGCACAGCAGTTTCTGATAAAGAAACATGGGAGTTTTTCCCTGGTGAATTAATAGTGGAGATTCTTGTAGGGGGTTCAGAAACAGAAATTGAGAACATGTGTTGAAAAACAATGCACTCAGTGGCAACTACTGCTATTCCTCTTGTGATTTCCCTTTCTATCATAAAGAAGTATTTCTTGTTAATTGTTCACTATCATGTGACCGAGACATGGGATCTAGATTCCTCAGAGGAGCATTCACATGTTCTCAAATGCTTTCGTATTTTGGTCTTCAGTTCTTGCGTTTTTGTTTGTCTAGCTCTTCACTGTCAACCTAATATCTGAAGTATTTTTTGTGAAAGTGCAAAAAAGGTTTTGTTGTGGGTTTTTACTTAAATTACATTTCTTTTAAATACACTGGGACAATGCTTTGTTTCTTTTACCTACCAGTCACCTATATATGTTTGGATTGATACGGTACTGTGGGTGGATATTATTTTTTTTAAAGCACAATTTGATTTCAAAGTTGAGAAGTCTTTCCTGTGTGTGGGTTTTATCTGTTAATGATACCTTTTATTCTTTAGACTTGAATGTGGGATTTTTCAAAAACCTAGTGGAAAATAGGGCTTTTTTGTAATTATTGTTTAACAAGTTTAAAACTGTGTAGCAGATGAAGGCCCACAAATCTGACTTTTGATGTAAAGTGCTAAAAATTATTTTGTATATTCAGGCTAGGTCTCAGGATTTGTTTTTAATATCTGAACTTTTCTGTTTTATTGCTGCTGCTTTTATGGCGTTTAGGTAGTTGTACTTTTCCTTACTTCAGTGCTTTGCAAAATACATGTGCTGTTGAAGCTACTTCTCTGGAAGACATGTGTGTGAGCTGCTTATCACGCTGTCCACAGAACAGCATGTATAAATCACTTCTCAAAAACATTGTCACAAACATAATTAACATACCTTTCATCATCTTAACTACAGATATGTCATGTAGCTGTGTAAAGGCTGGTGCTAACCTTGTGGGGTTTTTTACAGCTGAAGCCATTTAATTTAAGTTCGCCACCACTGTCAACTTACAACCAGCAGCTGTGGCTGACCTGTGTGGTTGAGTTGGATCAGCACGATGGTGAGAATCTGACCTAATTCTCATGAAACTGCTGTAGCAACCTGTCTATTGTATCTTTAATTTTGTCACACACATGATCCTGTTGCTTTCTGGCTGTCCTTGGTGGGTTTTTCCTCTGATATGCTTTTCTTCCACTTCACTCCCTCCCTTGGTAAAGACATGGACAGCACTGATTGCATTGTAAGCAGCAGGAGCAGGAGAAAAGTTTTTTGTTAGTTTTGTGGAAACAGAAGTATCTAGATAATCTGTGCATTTCCTTCTTCATTTTGGGGAGAATTAGATGTGTAGATTGTAATGATACTGCTTTGGTACAGCTTCTCTGTATATATGTGACAAATACTGTATTTGTAATTACAAGTAATTACAATTACCAAGATTCAGTACAGGGCTTGTGACTTACTGCCTATGTATAAAAATACTGTAGCCCTACTCCAGTAATGTATAACTGGGTAAGTCTGAGTAGTATTTGGATAACATATGTGTTTTAAATGATTTTAGAACTCTATTTGAGATTTAATTTCTACATGCAGCAGCAGATTAATGTTTTCTGTTTTAATTCCAGGATCCCTCAAGAAGAACGTGACAATGACAGTCAAAGTCCTGGGAGTGGTGAAGGATGGAAGCACACCATACGTTAACAATCAAGTTCACAATCGGACGAGATTACTCAGTTGTGCACAAGTATGCACTTGCTTAAACAAAACTCTGATGTAGTGTATTTTCTTTAAATCTGTGTGCACCCTACTTTGCATTGCAAATAAGAATTGTACCTGTGTTTAACTCAGGTCTCAGGACGGACTCCCCAATTTTATTTATAATGGCAATGTAGGCAGTAATTCTGACAAGACACCTGCCTGTACATCGTTTTTCTGTTCCCTTCTGTGACTTGTGTCTATTGCCTGTTAAAGACCGCTCTTTCTTGTTAGAGTTGCTCTTTGTCAGTAAAGCAGTGGGTCCTGTTCAGTCACCTAAACAGGTTTTGCAGTATTGAAGAAAGGGATATTGTAGCAGAAGATTTGATAAGGGGTTCCAGAACAAGAAAAATTCGTCTCCAACACTTGCAGAGTCTGCTTGAAATCAGCTGGCAACTGTATTCTGAAAAAAACAGATTTTTTGCCACTGTGAAGAAAAGTTTGGAGATTCTAATGTAATTTTCACTGAAATGTTTAAGCTTAAAGACATTCAAAACAGCTCCTCCAGATGCAAATCCTTTAGGAAGGACATAGCTGAAGTTTTTTATGATAAGCATATATAGTAAATCAACTGTCTTATTTTTATATAGATATATACACATATCTATGAAATTTTCAGAAATTAATTAGTAGTGCTCCATTAGATTTAATTACACAGCCAAGAGAGTAATATACTTGGTTTTTCTCTTTCCTCCTGTTAACTTTCAAAAATGAGTTAGTACGAGGTAGCCCCATCTCACCATCTTGAGTTAGTGATGAGTTACTTGATTCCATCCTGGTGCTGGGAGCAGTTGTTGTCACCAGCTCAGGTGAAAAGGTGGCACTGTTTAGTGTTCAGACACTGATCCACCTGACTGACTTTATCAAGTTGCTGCTGCTCTCTCCAGTATCTTTCAAGAAAGTCTTGATCAGACCGATTGAGATTAGTGAGATATATGATAAATATCAATATGGGTCCATTTAGGAACAAATTCTACAGCCTATACTAACAGTGCACATTCTGGAGTAATTTGAGGACTTTTTTGTTTTTCTCTCTGTGTGTTCACAGAAATGCAGTGAAATCATTGTTGCTCACCTGGGCTACCTGAACTACACTCAGTACAACATATTTGTTAGCTTTGAAGATCTAAACAAGTTAACATACACTATCCAGAATATTACTTTCACAGTAAGTATAAAGGTTTATACTAGTAAAATAAGTCTCTTTAATGCTGTGGAAGTGTGCTTTAACCATAACAAAAAAGCATCAGATTTTTGAAGATAAATAAAAAAACACATCTAATTATTTTTTCTATCACTACTAATGTCAGAGCTATTATAGCATTTACTGTTGATAAAGGTCTAGACCAATTTTTTTAACTCTATAAAATTCTCTCAGAATTACTGCTCCTGTATTCTGTAATAGATAAATTTAGTCTGAATGCTGGGAGATATTTTTTACAATAATATTAGAATATCCAGTTTTCTGCATTTGCTTATAGAGATGCCTGTCTGCAGGATGGTATTTTTTTTCAGCCTCTCCAGGAGGTGTATCTGAATGAGCAAACTTCTCCAGACTTTACAAAAGTGTGGGTTGGAAAGGTTTAACTAATTCAAAGAAAAATGAAGAGTTATTTTTTGGGGGTCCTGAGAATTTATATTATATTATATTATATTATATTATATTATATTATATTATATTATATTATATTATATTATA